>NW_017805838.1:144696-154700 GCF_001891065.2 Hippocampus comes | reverse complement strand
AATGTAGCGTCCGTGGCTGATGCCCGCTTGTTTCCCGGTGCTAATGTTAGCTTAGCATTGCTATTCTGCCGAAGCTAAATATCCGTTCTCGGTTCCCATTTGTGACTAAGCGCATTCATAATGGCATGCCATCATCATGACTGGCCACGTTTGAGAAATGTACTTACTGCTCGCCTTCACGTAGCAATTGTAATTTTCTCAAAATTGTACAAGTATCACTTTTATTTTGTGAAAAACTGTAATGGAAACCCAGCTTATAAAACTGTACGGAAACTGGATGTGATAAATCACTCTAGGAATGACCAGATCTATTATAAATCCTGTGTAGCTTCAGCAGTGCTTTTGTTTGGCCATTTTGACCAAGGTGCCACAGGCAAACTGATACGCAGCTCATATGGTTACGTCTTTGATAATAAACTGTGACTAATAGCAAAAGCTGGTCAGTGTGTGTATGTGTGTGTGTGTGTGTGTGTGTGTGTGTGTGTGTGTGTGTGTGTATATATATATATTAGTTTTCAGACAATCATTTAGAATTAAGGTGGTATATTGTGAATAAAATGATTTAATTACCTCTACATTAATAATCTCTGAAAAATCTTCTAACCCACCAAGGGTGAAATTGAATTATATAGTTTATCGTTTGTCATTTGCTTATTTCTGAAAATGTTTCCTGGCTTGATGTTCAGAATTTTAGTCCCATTGTTGCATCACGTCAGTGTTTGACAATGTGTTCACAGCATGTGCCATGAATATGGATACACACACAAATTAACACTTGTATTTCAGTGCGTTCATGATAAAGTGCTGCCTCTAAGATAGAAAATATCCATGTTGTTCTTGGACCTGCATCTGTAAGCCTCTCCAGTACCTCAGCGGGAAAGAGGGCGGTGGAAACGTGAGTATGAGATATATTTTAGTTTGTTTAGTTGTTTGCAAATGGAGTGGACCCCTTCACACTCATGTCTCAGTTACCCACAGATTTTCCTACTCACGTTTTTTTCCCCAATATTTAAAACAAATATTAACTAAATCTCTCAAAACTAAATAAATAAATATATTTATTTAGTTTTGAGAGAGTCCCCTTTTTCATGGAAAACGCTTGTTGCACTCCAAAGACAAGATATTTAATGTTCCAACTGATAAACTTAATTGTTTTGACCAAATAAATTCATCATTAACTTAGGATTTTATGGCTGCCCCACATTTCAAAAAAAGCTGGGACAGGTGGCAAAAAAAGAGAAATTTGGGGAATAGTCATCAAACACCTGTTTGGGGCATTCCATAGGTGAAGAGACTAAGTGAGAACAGGTTGGTGCCATGATTGGGTATAAAAGGAGCTTTCCTGAATTGCTCAGTCATTCATGAGCAAAAATGGGGCGAGGTTCACCTCTATGTGAAAAACTGCGTGAGAAAACAGTCGAATAGTTGAAGGAGAATGCTCTTCAATGTAAAATTGCAAGGAATTTAGGGATTTCATCATCTATGGTCCATAATATGATCAAAAGGTCAAAGAATCTGGAAAATCAATGCATGTAAGCAGCAAGGCCCAAAACGAACATTGAATGCTCATTCCTGTTCCCTCTCACCTCATAAGGTAACTTGACTGGCAGAGCGCGAGAACAGACTGAGCTGTTTGTCAGGCTAGTTGCATCGCGTTCCCCACCTCCTCTCTTACATCCTCCCCTTCACTACATATAAAGTCTCGAGATTTGTTGTACATGTCTTTTAAATGCACTCTGGATGTGCTGAGGTTTTTTCTCAGGCTCAAACCATGCTTCCCACTCATTTCCAACATATGCAACTGCCAAAAGAGTTGTTGGAGTCAAAGTGGCTTCTGTGAACTTTGGGATCATTTTTTTCATCATGAAACATTTAATCCCTTAAAAGTTTGAATATCAAATTGATGAACATTGTTTGTACAGGCCTTCCTGTATGGAATTCGCATGTTAAACATGCACGGTAGGTTGATTGAATGCTCTAAATTGTCCCTATGGGTAATTGTGAGCGTGAGTGGTTGTTTGTCTTTATGTGCCCTGTAATTGGTTGTCAGCCAGTTCGAGTTGTGCCCCACTTATTGCCCAACAACAGCTGGGATTGGCTCCAGCATGCCCGCGACCCTTGCAAAGATAATCGACTCGGATAATGGATGGATAGATGGATGGATGGATGGATGGATGTCTGCATAGGAACGATCAAGAAGTGTATTCCCATCAAACATAGGAACATTGAATTCCAGTGACTGGGCTGTATTGAATGATGTAATACGACAGATTCTAATGGACACTCCGCATTCATCTGAAGCATTGTGTTGATCGTTCCATTGTATGGAAGTCAATGTCATCACCAGGTGGGGAGTGATTTTTCAAGGTTAAAATAAAACAAATCTATCCAAAGAGAAGGAGGCTGGTAAATGTGTAGAGCAATCAGACCTGGATATTACAATATATTCCTCCAAAAATGATTGTGAATTCTTCATGAATATTTTAAACCTCCACTTTTAAAATGGTCAGTTGGAATAGACAGTGTCACAATAGTATCTCCAGCTTCTTTAGAACCACCCTTTAGTGGGTTAATATTGTAAGTATAAAAAGTGTGTTAGTGTTTACACACTCCCTATCCTGTTCCACCCCTCGACAGTGCAATATGAAAAAGACAGAGCCATACCCGAGCAGACAACATTGCTGTAAAACCTGACTACTCATCAAAAGAATGAAGGCATTCAGATCTGTATGACGCTCCACTCAGACACCGACACGAGACTTATCGCTGCAGTACGGGGACTCAACAGCAATATAGGAGAATGGTCTCTTGACCCAGCAGAAATTCCTCAAATGAAAATCTTCACAGCCAACATTACAGAACCCATAAGCATAGAATTTATTCTTGAGAAGTATGACTCTGACGCAGATGGTATGGTGGCAGATATTACAATAGCCGAGCAACGCAACAGGAGAAGACCTTGGTCACTCCAGAGCCCCCACCTAATTCACCTGCATCTTCACATGATGAAGAGGCGACATACTTGGTGTGATTTGGCTCCAATAACCAGGTTGCCCCGCTAAACATACCAACATCGTCTGGATCTTTATATGATAAAGAGGAAATACTGTATACTCAGGGTTGTCCCACTCAAAGACCCCGGCCTCCTTCGCTGAGCCTACTAGAGTCACCAGAATCTTCACAATTTGAAGAAATACAGCACTCTGGATGATCCAACCCCGAGACCCTGCGAATGCTTTGGCTCTGCTGTAAATCACCCGTGTCAACGCCGTCAGCTATGTCTTGGACTAGAGCAGGGGTGTCAAACATACGGCCCGCGGGCCGGAACCGGCCCCCAAGGAGGTTCGATCAGGCCCGCTGGGTAATTTAAAAGTGAAAAAAATGCATACAAGACGCGGAATGAATATTTTTTAATAAGATGCAATTCATGGATTATCCACTAGGGGGCACCCTGTTTTGATCAGAGAAGAAGACGACAGCAGTCTCAATCTGTCACTGAGACAAGACCCAACACAGCAGTAAAAGCCAGCTACCTAATTGTTAGCGAGATAGCATTAGCATCAAAGCCGTATTCTGACGGTGACTTTGAACAGATTCATGATGAAGGCGGCTGAACTTGTTCATCCCAAGAAGCGACAAGCTTTTGCCAATATTAGCCTTACAAGGAAAATTATACCAGAGAGGATTTCGGACCTATCAGCAGATTTAGACAGAGAGTCAAGTTCATCCATCCATTTTCCGAACCGCTTTATCCTCACTAGGGTTGCGGGGGGGTGCTGGAGCCTTTCCCAGCTGTCTTCGGGCAGTAGGAGGGGGGACACCCTGAATCAGTTGCCAGCCAATCGCAGGGCACACAGAGACGAACAACCATCCACGCCCACACTCACACCTAGGGACAATTTAGAATGTTCAATCAGCCTGCCATGCATGTTTTTGGAATGTGGGAGGAAACCGGAGTACCCGGAGAAAACCCACGCAGGCCCGGGGAGAACATGCAAACTCCATGCAGGGAGTCCGGAGCTGGAATTGAACCCGGTACCTCTGCACTGTGAAGTCGACGTGCTAACCACCGGACTACCGGGACGCCGAGAGTCAAGTCATTTTGTCAAATGTTTTGTAAGATATGTTCTTTTAATTTCAACATTTTCCCAATATTCTAATGCTTCTTGATACCAAAACAAAGGAAATACATGATGTTTTGGTTATTTATAGCAGAGTATGGTGTAATTTTAATGGTCCGGCCCACTTGACATCTACCGAGGCCGTATGTGGCCCACGATGTGAAATGAGTTTGACACCCCTGGACTAGAGGAAGACTATTTTATAAGAAAACATCACGTCCATATCATACCATTCCTTTGCAATGATTGTTTTTTGTCAAATATACACTACTTGTTGAGACTCTGTAACTTAGCAGATCTAGAGACTGTCAAATGTGTGGCTGATATCTCGGTTGTGGAGTTCGAGCCTGTGAAGAGAATAAAGGACAGTCTCATGGAGTTGGAGAACTATAGTCAAAAGGAAGTTGGTAGATGACAAAAAAATTGATTTGTCGGCAGAATACCTTAAGGCTAATTTATAAAAATGGGTCATGTGTTTCAAGAGCTAAAGATTCTTTGCTACTGAAGCTGTCAGTGGTCGGACATTTTAGACAGAATCATCAGATATAATCTGAATGCAGATAAAGACCCTAAATAGTATTGATGGAAATAGTGAGTCTTTTTTCACTATTTCAAACATCTTGGGAATCTTTGATGACAAACATCATATATGTGAGTGAATCATGTTTGTCTGGTACAATTTCAAACAGTTTGTAAAATTTGGAGAATGAAATAGATGGGCTCATCATACTCTGTTAAACAACATCATAAGATACCAACTGCATGATCACCAACCTGTCAACATGTGAATTGACGACCGAAGTGATGTTGGAGTCAAAAGTGAAATCCTATACCAGACCTATATGCTTATTAAGATTTAGATATTTCTTCCTGAGAGCTCTTTTCATTATCATTATGCATGTTTCATCATAATGTTTCATGATTGTCATTAACTCCTACGGACTAACCAACCTCTGTGTTATTCTCCATGATGTGCACCAACAAAAACATGTTACAGATGTATCCGATGGAACTTGTGTGTGTGTGTATATATGAAAAAAAATAAATAAATACCAACAAACCACATGAAGCGAGAAAGAAATCGGGAAAGCCTGAGAAGGGATGTATGAAAAAATTTTACCCCACACTTCCTGTCAGTTTCAGCGGTGTAGACCACCATCATTTGGCTGTGCCTCCTGCTCAAAATAGGTCCAAAAGTCAAGGATTTTTATCAGTGCAAGATGCTTTCACCTTGCATAATCCTGCCCCATTGAATTTCCCCAGAACGATAATTTTTTTGAATTTTCTTTGAATCAATTTCAACCTGATCTATGTGACCTGCAAGCTTTAGTCTCTTTAAATATCCATTCATGGTGGTAGACATGTTTTGAAAACATGCTTAGGCATGCACCATGAGGAACAAGATGGCACCGAGGTAGTCTGGGCCGTTTAATCCATTCTGTTAATTAGTGGTATGCCTGAATAGTTACAAACTGATAAAGGGAAAGACACTCTCCAATACACAATTCCATAAGCTGATGAAAAAAACAAAACATGAAACATTTTGCTTCCGCCAGTGACTGAAAACCTCAGTGGTTCAAAGGTTCAACTGAATTTTAAAAACCAGAATATCGAGATCTTCACAGCTAAAAACACGTGAAGTTGTATCACATTACTGTATCTGGGAAGTAGCCATGAATGCTATCATTAAAGTGTATAAATGAAATCCAATCAAGTTGATTGTCAGAATACATGTATTCCAAAACCTGTACGGCAACATATCTCATGGTGTCAGCAATACATTAAAAATGAAATTATAACAGGGGATCTAGTTTTACCAATGAATTATTTACAATACCTTAAGCGATACCAAATGTGCCTCCAAGTTTTCGTGGATGTAGGCTTCTTTATTAAAAATTGCAGGGGCCGTTACTGGGCAATTTTTTTTGAAAATCGCGCAATAAACCTCTAAAATCAGTGCAGCGCAACAGCACACGAGATGACCCCACAAATGAGTTTGTAGCCCGTTGGGAGCATATGCCCCCTCAATCACAAACAGATTCCTCTTCAATATGTGATGGTGTGGAGGGGTGTTGGCTGTGGGTGGAAAAACCTTTCAAGAAGTACATGGCTCCACTGTCCCACCACATGTTGGACGATGTCCCTTCAGCATGTGCATTAGTCTATTATTGATTGGCAACATATAAGCTCCAAATACACTTATGTCGACCTGGGTGCCTGGTTGCGGTGGGTCGCCACAGCAACAGCATTCTACTAAATAAGCTTTGAACAACTTTTCAGCTTAATTAATTTCAAATCTTTATATTGTTGGGAATTCATAGACCGTGGCCAGGTGGTCTACCTCACAGTGCAGAGGTACGGGTTCAATTCCAGCTCCAGTCTCTCCGTGTGGAGTTTGGATGTTCTCCCCGGGCCTGCGTGGGTTTTCTCCGGGTACTCCGGTTTCCTCCCACATTCCAAAAACATGCATAGCAGGCTGATTGAGCACTCTACATTGTCCCTAGGTGGAAGTGTGAGTGTGGATGTTTGTTCGCCCTGCGATTGGCTGGCAACCAGTTCAGGATGTCCCTCGCCTACTGCCCGAATACAGCAGGGATAGGCTCCAGCATCACCGCGACCCATGTGAGGATAAGCAGATCAGAAAATGGATGGATGGTTGGAATTCCTAGACTAGGCTCACAGACCTTGTCAAGAAAAGTATCCACAATGGAATTCCTACTTTCCAGTTCTTGTAACGTTTATAGATGATGGTGCATCCATATGGAATTCCAAAACACTATACTTGTCTTTGAATATTAAATACAACAAATAGGAAGTACAAAATTCAAGTATAAACAGCAAACCTGGGTCACCCCTCCATCTCACATGGGATCAGGAAGTCAGGTGCCCCCCCCACCCCCCAATCGTGAGATAATGGGTTATAAATCAGTGTCAGCTCCTTCCCAGCTGCTATTCTCAAACCTGTGTCCCTATGTGATAGCGTTATTATTTTGTGTTATCGTGTGTGTGTATATATGTGTGTGCGTGTGTGTGTGTGTGTGTTGTGCGCGTGCATGCATGTATATCCTAATGTGTTGTGAAAGCTGCATCAGAAGAATATGCTTTATATTGTCACCCTCCTAAAATAATGTCCCAAGTCATTTTCCCAGTTTTTCAGAAAACATGAAAAACTGAACCAAATTCTGATTTAATTATATATATGAATAATGTAATTTCAGGGGTCGAGTCCAAGTCTCTGTCAGACAAAGGAAATCCAGGTCAAAGGACAAACTCCCTCAGAATATGGGTCTTGTTTGTCAACGACCGGGCGTTTCACAATACAATTCTTGTGGAAGCAACAACGGAAGTGCATGTTTTTTCCGATCATCAACCTTTAGGAAATTCCCTCTAAAGCTGAAGATGGACCCCTCATCGAAGGAGGTGCGAAGGGCTGTAATGCCGTGACGCTACGTGAGAGCCAACGATTAGTTTCAGGCATGAGTCCTCAGGGTCCGGGGCAAGCCATGACAGAGCAATTCTGTGCATTCGGGAGTGAGTAGAGGTCAAAGCATGTTTCAGTTCTGTGTTACCTTCATGAGCTGATTAATGCGTTTGCCGCAGCGGCGCTTCACTGAAGCGTGCGCGTGAACGCGGAAGAGTTTAGCCGGTATATCTGCCAGAAACCATGCTCAAACTCAGTTGACCTTCCGATTTATTGTTGAAAATCCAAATTAGCGAACAGAAACCAGTAGAGACTCAGCTAGACTTATAACCAAGCACTGTAAATAGGAAATAAAGCCGAAAAAGCAGGAGCATCGCCACACACAAAACATAACCATTTTATGTATATTTATTTATTTTTGATCAAAGTATCACTTTGCGGCACAGTGGTCGACGGGTAATCACGCCCACGACAAAGTGCAGAGGTACCGGGTTCGATCCTGGCTCCGGCCTTCCTGTGTGGAATTTGTATGTTCTCCCCGGGCCTGCGTGGGTTTTCTCCGGGTTTTCCAAAAACATGCATGGCAGGCTGATTGAACACTCAAACTTGTCCCTCGGTGTGAGTGTGAGCGCGGATGGTTGTTTGTCTCTCTGTGCCCTGTGATTGGCTGGCAACCGGTTCAGGGTGTCCCCCGACTACTGCCCGAAGACGGCTGGGATAGGCTCCAGCACCCCCCGCGAGGATAAAGCGGTTCGGAAAATGAATGAATGACTGAAAGTTTTTCCTCTTACTGTGCATGTTGTTTAGCGCCTTAGTGCAGGGACTTTTGGCATTCCTTCTCTTGAACAATCCTCTTCAAATCTGGTTTGTATTCCGTTGTTGCCACTCAAAACAGGGCACTGTCTGCATGTGAGCTGCAGAGGTTACTTACTTGGGTCAACTTGCTACATATTTGACCGAAGATCGACTTTTGAAGCGACGAAACTCCTGCGATCGACCCGTGTGTGTATATGCTTGACCCGTGTGTGTATATGCTTGCAAGCATATGTGCACGTGCAAGCATATACACACACGCACGCAACACGCGGGTGCCCAACCACGCACACGTGTGCATATGCGCACGCATGCCGAGATGAGCGACAGCCGGAATGTCACCGAACATGAAGGAAATCGAAACACACAGACACACAAAGTTAAATCCAGCAGTGGATATCTGGTGACTGTGGAGGCCATTTGAGTACAGTGAACTCATTGTCATGTTCAAGAAACCAGTCTGAGATGATTCCAGCTTTATGACATGGCGCATTATCCTGCTGAAAGTAGCCATCAGAAGTTGGGTACATTGTGGTCATAAAGGGAATGACATGGTCAGCAACAATACTCAGGTAGGCTGTGGCGTTGCAACGATGCTCAATTGGTACCAAGGGGCCCAAAGAGTGCCAAGAAAACCTTCCCAACACCATTACACCACCACCACCAGCCTGAACCGTCGATACAGTTGAGTTGAGTTGTATTTATAGAGCACTTTCAAACAGCCATCGCTGCATACAAAGTGCTGTACATGGAGCAATTTAACATATACAACAAACAGTAAAGAAAAAGCCAGTGAAGGGATGCCAGAGTAGGAGTTATGTGCTCCCTCTTACGAGTACCGGTCAAGAGGCGAGCAGCGGCATTCTGGACCAGCTGGAGACCTTTAATGGAGGACTGGCTGACTCCAAAGTAAAGGGCATTGCAGTAGTCGAGCCGGGATGTGACAAAGGCATGAATTACTGTCTCAAAGTGTTCATGAGAGAGGAGAGGTTTTACTTTGGCCAGCTGTCTAAGGTGAAAGAAGCTGGATTTAACAACGGCACCAATTTGCCGGTCAAGTTTGAAATCACTGTCCAGTTTAAGGCCCAAGTTTGAGACTGTTGACTTAAGATAAGGAGACAGGAGGCCCAAGTCAACAGGATGGGATGTGCAAGGGCCACTGGGACCAAACAGTATCACCTCTGTCTTCTTTTCATTGAAAGTCAAGAAATTTTGTGCCATCCAGGTTTTGATTTCTTCCAGGCAGGATAGAAGTGGCCTGAATGAGAAGGCGTCTTTTTTGCTTAGTGGGACATAGATCTGGCAGTCATCTGCATAGCAGTGGAAGGAAATACCATGTTTCCGTAACCCATGTGTTACAATTTCTACAATTTTTGTAGATTTTTGCGTATTGTCATCTTTAAATCAAAGACAAAGCACAAAAATTGTGTGATATGAAATATTCCAATTCATGTTTCAATTATATAGATTTATATTTATGTTTTGGTCATAGTGCAATACCGCTTTTATTGTCCATAGAGGGCAAAAATACAAAGAAAAAAAAAAGAACTATATGTGTATGTATAGCACTGATGCCACTGAACATGTCGAGTGGTTGAAAGTAAAATAAATATTCAGGAATAATACTTTTACAATTTTTGTAAAATTGT
>NW_017805838.1:136224-144575 GCF_001891065.2 Hippocampus comes | reverse complement strand
ATACAAGGCAGGATGGATCCATGCTTTCATGTTGTTGACGCCAAATTCTGACCCTACCATCCGAATGTCGCAGCAGAAATCGAGACTCATCAGACCAGGCAACGTTTTTCCAATCTTCTATTGTCCAATTTCGATGAGCTTGTGCAAATTGTAGTCTCAGTTTCCTGTTCTTAGCTGAAAGGAGTGGCACCCGGCGTGGTCTTCTGCTGCTGTAGCCCATCTGCCTCAAAGTTCGACGTACTGTGCGTTCAGAGATGCTCTTCTGCCTACCTTGGTTGTAACGGGTGGTTATTTGAGTCACTGTTGCCTTTCTATCAGCTCGAACCAGTCTGGCCATTCTCCTCTGACCTCTGGCATCAACAAGGCATTTCCGCCCACAGAACTGCCGCTCACTGGATATTTTTTTCTTTTTCGGACCATTCTCTGTAAACCCTAGAGATGGTTGTGCATGAAAATCCCAGTAGATCAGCAGTTTCTGAAATACTCAGACCAGCCCTTCTGGCACCAACAACCATGCCATGTTCAAAGCCATTCAAATCACCTTTCTTCCCCATACTGATGCTCGGTTTGAACTGCAGGAGATTGTCTTGACCATGTCTACACGCCTAAATGCACTGAGTTGCCGCCATGTGATTGGCTGATTAGAAAAAAGTGTTAACGATGGACAGGTATTCCTAATAAAGTGGCCGGTGAGTGTATTTGACCGAAGATCAACTTTTGAAGTGACGAACCTCTCGCGATCGACCCGATCGCGCACGTGCAAGCATATGCGCACGTGCAAGCATGTACACAGACACGCACACAACATGCGGGCACCCAACCACACACACGTGCGCATATTCACGCACGCACGCATGCCGAGATGAGCGACAGCCGGAACGTCACCAAACACAAAGGAAATTGAAAAATAGACACACAAATTTTTTTCCCCCCCTCATTTCCTCCTCTCAACCCTCGCGGTCGACTTGGGACCAGTCTGCTGCCTCCGCTTGACGTATTGGGCACCCCTGCCTTAAAATCAGAGGTAATTCACTGACTAGCTTAGCACCGTTGTTTGCGCAGGCGCGGTGATTCAGTTGTCATCCGACTGGCTGACATCGTAAATTCTGCTGTACATAGCGCCATTGTTTGAATGTCAGTGCCACCGCGGTGGCGTTTCAATGCTTGTCATGTGAAAGCCCGGGAGCCGCATTGAACCAGCCCAAGAGCCGCATGTGGCTCGCGAGCCGCGGGTTGGACCACTGCTTTAGATATTTGAGACAAAGATTACAACAGTACACGTATTTACTTAAATCTTTAATTATAACACCTTCGACAGTAATTAACATTCATCAACATTGCCTTCTTAGAGAGGTGAAGAGGCTTGTGTTGGTGGCGTAGACGAAGGCTCTCACTTGATTCGTAGGGTTTCGGTTTCATGCGAGACTCTTCTGCTGGAGGCATTGACAGTGTAGCTGATATTTTTAAATTGGAGAAAAAGATGCTGATGGTTGCGCTAGGACGTTCATCTTGTCTTCTTATTAGTTGAAATAGGTTTCAGATTTTGTTTTTTTTGAGGCATGGTCTTTTGGTGAAGAAAAAAACTCTTACTGAGCTGACAGTTTCAGTTGTCATTTTAGCCTTCGTCTGAGCTGTCTGTGTCACTGCTTCCTTGTGACGTGTCTAAAAAAAACTAATGACCGGGTCAGGAAACCTTCAAAATAAATCGGTCAAGCTTGTAAACCGGTCAAGCTTGCAAACCAAGAACTCCCCGCCGCCACCGTTGAAGCAATGTGTACCTGTTGATGGTGCCATCTACGACGAATGGGCTTTACACACTTCCATACAGCCAGGAAGCATTGCTTCAGCGTCGGCAAGGGGTTGGAGCGCAGCCTAATTAATCTAAAAAATTTATCATGAACACAACACTAAGATACAGCATGCGAGACAGTCAACAGATTAGCGATGATGCGCAGCCAATAAGCTCCCAGAAGCCACGTCATTCCTTTGTTCAGCATGCAGGGAAACCTCCTCGCTCGCGCATCAACATGACACAAAGCGTCTTTTTGCAATATGGGTGCCGATACAGCTGTATTTTTTGTGCTTTTTCAATTGATTTTTGGGAAAAAAAAACAAAAAAAAAACGCAAAACACTGAAGCCACAAAATTTAAAGCGCAAAGTGGTGAAGGATCACTGTACAATTATTGATAAACAAAACTAATGAAAAATAACTGTGAAGGTCAGTTGAGGGCATAATTGAATTGGTTGGAAAACTTTTCATGCTTTTTCCTGTCAACTTTATTCATCGTCTCAGCAACTCTGCGCATGGCGCTCCTAGAGGGAAAATTGAGAAAATAAGGAAAAGTAGAAAAAAAACAACATACGATCTGTGTAACATAGACAGTGTTAAATCATGAGATTAGACCTGAAAATAACCTACTTGTTGAATATCCGCTTCTCAAGCCGAGCCCGTGATGTGTTGGCGCTGTCCTTCAGATTGCTGAGGTTGGGGTATTTATTCTTCTTTCTTTTGCGCCGTTTATCCAGTCTTTCAGAACCTAGGTTTTGTCCTGTTGCAATCTCAATGTCTCGAACTAGTCCTGCATCATGCCAGTCTGCACAAACAACACAGATAACATAGATCAGATCAAAAATCTGAGTGGGCAAATAACACACAATAACATTAAGATAAGATAAGCTTTATGTGTCCCACACTGGGGAAATTTGCAATTCACAGTCTTCCCATTTTGACTTCCCATGTTTTTACAGTTGAAACAAGTCAGTGTACTATTTCTCAGAATATACAGTAAGTCACATTTTCTCTCATAGTTTGGCTGGTCCTGTGACTTATACTCAGGTGCGGCGTGTATATATTAAAAATTTAGCTCAGACTGGCACCCAAAATCCCCACTCCCAGACCCTGTTGACTATCTTTTGGTGGTTCGTGAATACCAGATTACGACCCTGTTGACTATCTTTTGGTGGTTCGTGAATACTTATGGTGCATCACTGTAAGTGGAAAGAAGGTGGCAGGGATGCAACGGCCAACTGTGAAAATAAAGTGAGGAAAAAATGGAAAAAGAAGGAGATGAACATGAAAAAGTAAGAATCGGAATAAGAGATGGAAGAACAAATTAAAAAATGGAAGAGGTAGTCATGCATTATCGCCATTGCCTACCTTCTTTATCGTATTCTCAAGAACGAGGTGGTAATCAACCAAAAGTATTTGCAAACCGTTAAACAACAGTTGAAGAAATGGAAGTAGAAGAAGCAGTAGTCATGGCAACAAATGTGTAACATATAGCTAATTTAGCATATGGCTTCCTTACGCCACAACACGGATTTGCAGCAGTAAAAAGCATGATAACAGACCAGGATTCTACCTTTGGCCACTGGACGACATTGCCATAGTTATAAGCATACGTTTCATCCAACCGGAACTCGTTTGCAGCCATCAACACAGGGTGTGTTGGTAAATTCACTCTGATACCCCGACAAAACTTTCAAGGGATTGAGTGTGTGCATAGTTTCAATATTGTATGAATGAAGAGTGCAATTTTCCTGGCTTTTGGGGCACAATTTCTCAGCCACAATTAATATATTCTCTAGTAATTCGTTATTTTACAAAAAAAACTGGTTGATCATCGGTTGATTTAATGCTTCACACATTCCCTTTGTTAGAGAAAGTCAAGATTTCCATGGGGGAAAAAAGTCTAATGGAAATGTATAAATATGTGCCTCACATATGACGACTTGGTCAATTATTTTGCATGTAAAGACTTCTACGATGAACGAAAGGCAGAAAGTTGTGAGGTGTGTAAGACAATTCAACAGTGACCCGGCAAAATAAATCTTGAACAGCATGACCTAAGCAAGGCGGCACAGCATGCCTGATTGGTCTGGGGTTCATTTTCATGCCTCAGCTTTTCTGTGTGGAGTTTGTCCTTCCTCCCCGTGCCTTGGTGGGTTTTCTCCGGGGACTCCGGTTTCCTCCCACATTACAAAAATATGCATGGTAGGTTAATGGAACACTGCCCATAGGTGTGATTGTGAGTGTGAATGGTTGCTTGTCTACATGCGCCCTGCGCTTGGCTGGCAACCAGTTAAGGGTGTACCCCGCCTATTGCATGATGACAGTTGGGATAGACTCCAGCACACCCGCGACCCTCATGAGAAGCAGTTTGGATAATGTATGGATGGAGGAATCTTTCTTTTTTTTTTTTTTTTTTAATGGGGGCTGGGGGCAGTTCAAAAAATAAATCCCTTCTAACAAGTACAGTGCAGCCAAACATGTTTTTTTTAAAATAACCTTTGATGTCTTTTTATCGGGTTTCAGGATAATTTGGTTTGGAATAAGTAGCATGGCCTTTCTGAATATGTTATTGTCAGAATTGCCCATAATTTGGAACTGGAATGATGAATGGATGATAGACAACCAATGATTAAAGTTCATTCTTTCTCATATATATAATTTAACGTGCTGGTTGCTTTATGTCAGGGAGGTTTTTTTTAGATTATTTACATGACATGTTTCGGTGGAGGTCTTTCGCCTTCTTCAGAGTGTCAGATGATGGTGCGTGACACATCTTTATCAGGTGGTGTTCAATGAATGAATGCATTTCAAAGATTGATCGATCGATTGACAGATAGATACTTTCTAAATCCCCAACGGGAAAATTCAAGGTCTTGAGTAGAAACATGTATATTCATACACGATGCACAACGTCAACCAAGAAGGCACAAAGCCTGGGGCATGTAAACATTAAAAAAATAACAATAATAATAAAATAAGGCAAATGTTATTTACAATGGTTGCAAGATCCGTTTGCCCAGTCTAATGGTGGCCAGTACAAATGAGCACCTGAATCTCTCAGTCTTGCAGCGCATGGAGAGGAATATGTCACTGTGACTGCTTCTCAGAGCCAACACAGTGTCATGCAGAGGATGGCTGCTGATGCCGTGGACAGACTTCATCTTCCTCCTCATTCCACTCACCAAATGCGACTTCCTACCCATCATTGCCACACACTTCCTTAAAACTTTATCGTGGCGGTTCACTTCCATACCCGTCATGATCGCCAGCACACCACAGCAAAAAAATACAGCACTGACCACAAAAGTGTTAAAAAAAATGAAACAGCATCTCATTGCAGACATCAAAAGATTTTAACTATCTGAGAAAGAAAAGTCTGCTCTTTCGCTTTTTATATGTTCCGACCAGTCCAGTATGCGTTCCAGGTGGACACGAAGATATTTATATGTGGTGACCACCCCTTATTTGAATGGGCAGTTGCTGAGATCTCTGCCTTCCAAAACCCACAACGATTCATTGTGCAGATTCAAATGAACAGGTTCAATGTCAGGCTTCCGCAGAGCTTGCTGATGATCTGATCATTTGAATCAGGTGTGTTGCAACAGGGAGTCTTGGAAAACATGCAGGACAGCGGCCCTCCAGGACCGGAGTTTGACACCTATGATGCAGTGTATTAGCTGTATTCAACACCAGCCCTTTGTCTCTGCTCCACTGTGTGAAGTCACAAATCACGCTCCTGTAGTCCCCTCGTACCGCTCCTTCTAGACAAGCCACCAAATTTTGTCAGAAAGAGGAAGAAAATACTCAATATCTAAGTACACTTTGCTCCGATTAGGTCGCTTTTTTCCATAATTTGATCTAGTTCGGGGCATGCTGGAACCTATCCCAGCTATCATTGGGTGAGAAGCGGGGTGCACCCAGAACTACTCTCACCACAAAAGGCGATTCAATATGATTCTCGATACATGGGGTAAAATATGATGTCACAACTTTCAAATTCCATTCGGTGGAATTACATCTTGATTCGATCCTGGGCCGTCAGTAAAATTTGAGCCGGCCATGGGGCACTCTGAGCCGGCCATGGCAGCGCGCTGACCTGGTTGACCTCCATGGTGATGCCTTACGACCTCACGGCCGCCCAGCGAATACCCTGAGGCGGACTCACCGACACAAAGCCACTGTCTCAGGCTGGTTCTCAGTTGTAATCAGATTTTTCTTTCTTTTTTTTTGATTTTTTTAATATACCTACTTGGTGACACTGTGCAAATTCGCAGTCACCAGAGGGGACTGACCACCAATATGTGTGTCCAGTATTATTCTGCTGTGTCACTTCAAACCCAGAAATGTATTTAAAGTATGTGAGAAAGCTTACGTTGATGAATACATATTGCACGAACCGTGCCTCAACACAGCACAATTCTGGTTACGAAATAGATTGAAGCCATTTATTCCTCACCTCCCTCGAGGTTGACAGCTGATGAAAAGTTTCAGCTTTGTACAAGACACAGATGTGTTGTTTCCGTCTGCCGTTTTTCCTGAGTTGAGCGGGCGTGTAGTAACCACAAATTGGACCGGGACTTGAATCATGAGTTACTAAGTCACAATGACAATTCTGCTCGTGTTTGGAGGCCTTTTCTTTTTACAGCCTATGGAAATGACAAACCTCATATATGTAAAGCTTAAACCATTCAAAGACTCCTTTTGACCTTTTGTAGAACAGTGAAAAAAAATATTGTGATGGCATGAGAACTCTCTGAAGGAAAAAATAACATGAAATCTTGACCTTAAAACGTACCAGCACCGAACTATACAGTTTTTACAAACCAAAATGTCACACATTTAAAGAATGAGGCTATTTCTCTGTCAGATGGCATCACAGTAGCTTGAAACAAATGGAAATTGGTATGCTGCCTAATTTTTTTCGACTAGAAATACATGATGTGATAACCGCATACATGGTCCATTGTATTTGGCTTGATGGTCCAGTGGTTAGCGCGTCGACCTCACAGTGCAGAGGTCGTGGGTTCGATCCCGGCTCCGGCCTCCCTGTGTGGAGTTTGCATGTTCTATCCGGGCCTGCGTGGGTTTTCTCCAGGTACTCCGGTTTCCTCCCGCATTCCGAAACCATGCATGGCAGGCCGATTGAACACTTAAAATTGTCCCTAGGTGTGACTCAGAATGCGGATGGTTGTTCGTCTCTGTGTGCCCTGCGATTGGCTGGCAACCGGTTCAGGGTGTCCCCGCCTACTGCACGAAGACAGCAGGGATAGGCTCCAGCACCCCCCGCGACCCTTGTGAGGATAAGCGGATTGGAAAATGGATGGATGGATGTAGAACAATCTTATTCACTATATTCCAAATATGTGGTCCATTCTTACAAAGATCACACATTCTCAACACCTCTCTTATCATTTCCGTGTTGTTCCTGTTCTAATAGTCTTCAGACCACCCAGACTCAACAATGTTTTTAACCAGGGGTTTTCTCTCATATTTTGTTTCTAAATTTAAGAAAATCCTGATTTTAGGTCATTTCAAGCAACATTCATGTCTGTTGTCCCTCTGAGACTCACTCACACTCCTTTAATCCACCCAGGCAATACTGCAGGGGTGCGCAACCTTTTTTGACTGAAGATCTACTTTTCGATTAATACAAACTTTTCGCGATCATTCTGTTACTGCACACGCGCGCATAGGCACACACTTACACACCATGCCATGATGAACAACTGCCATAACGGCCCCTAAGATGAATGAAACAGAAAAATAAAGTAGACAGAAGAGTTTGTGAAAATCACCGCCGACCTTCGTCGAGAGCAGACACGGAGGCACTGGACGCACATTTGCAGCAATTGTAGCTCACATGAACCGTTTTAAAATGTATCTCCTGGCGCTCCAGATTGCCATTTTTTGCCAGTGCCCTCAGTGAATTGTACATAAAACAAACTCTGAATGGGAATAATAATAATAAAACATATCATGCACCATCGTAGGTTAAACGTGACCTGCTTTTTTATCTTTTAAATATTTTTTGTGATAGTGAGACTGATGGGATAGGTTCAGTGTGCACGAACACAAAAATATATCATATTAATAACACGCACACCGACACACAAAGGTAATTTTTTTTTTTCCCTCTACACCCTCCGCGATCGAGTTGGGACCAGTCCGCAAGCTACTGGTTGATCGCGATCGATCTGTTGGGCACCTCTGCAATTCAGTAACCCATCCATTCAAAGGACCACACTCTAGTGAGCCTTGATAACTGTTAGAGGAATCTATGAGCAAAATTGTATCATGTTTAAAGTTTCATTTAATTTGGGCACATCTAAACGTTTGGGTGCGTATCCAGCACCCCCAAATGCCTGTGCACAAAGGCACCGGCCACCTGGCTGGAGGGCTGTTGAAGTCCACAATTAGCACGTCAATGCAGGTGGGCAATCACAGGGGAGAGGGCGAAACTCGGTCACAAAAGGGGAATGAATAATTTGGGAACAGCGGTTGAACAACAAAAGACGAGTTGAGAACACCCGTCGCGCCCAGGCGACATTTGTCGTCCGC
>NW_017805838.1:129026-135979 GCF_001891065.2 Hippocampus comes | reverse complement strand
AAGGCAATTTTCCTGTGTGCCGAGTCATTTCTTTAACTTTGTCCGAGAAAATCTCTGACAATAACTTTGCGGTAAAGAATCTCAGTGCATCACATTATTAAAAAAAAAAAAAAAAGTTGGAGGTCTGACAAATATTCCTCAATGATCCCACCCGCCCAGCCAGTTTATATGAACAATACACAGAGTTCTACACCGTATTCTGAAGTCAATGTCTGCGAGCAAATCTTCTGAACTCTGTCTGACCTCAAATCAATTTGAGCACAGAAGCTCTGGCTCATAAAATCCATACAAAAGTTAAAGAAAAACTACAAGAAATGAATCATCATCATTCGCTTTCTTGGAAGTTTCATTCTGGCTTGCTTTCTGTCTATCCCAAAGACTGAACTGGCAGGAAGACCAATTATTGTGTGGCGTTCAAGAAGAAGAAAGGAAGGGGGGCAGGTAATAAAAACACTAAGAAAGACAAGAGAATGTGGATTTTTTTTTTTAACCAACTCAAAAGGATAAGCCAGAGAAATGCGTATCTGGTATCAATGTTGCAGCGGTGCCCGTTTCTCTTTCAACACTCTCGAGCCACCTCAGACGGGGTCTCTCTATTTGTTTTTACAAGTTTGTGTCTAAGTAGGGGATCAGAGTGCAGACCACACACATGAGTACAAACACACATGGTGTGCCTTTGGTTAGTTTCAGGTCTTAGCTCATTACAATCGCTCTCAGTGCATGGACAGTCTGCACCTGTGACACTACTAATTTAATAATTAAAATATATATTTTACTAATTATAATCCCTCAACGGAAAATACAAATTGCACTCTGCTGTACAGTACATGTTTTGTGGCGCACCACGGAGCACCAGATCACACACACATGCAGGCATACAAGGAGAGAGAGAGTGAAAAGGGAGCGCAAACAATGCTTCACAGATGAGCCACTTGCACTCAGCTACTAGAAATTCATACATGCATTGCGATACGATTAGTCGTGAGTTATATCACTCACATTGCATGTTGTACTCTGGTAATCTTGAAATATGTTCCTCATAATGGATATATATGAGGCAGAGTGGACACCCGCCATTTGCAGATAAGAACCAGGTCAGCCAGTGAATAGTCAAAATCTGAGTGCAATTGATGGTCATTGAAATGCAATAGGAAAAGAAGACGTTTTATTTTCTAAACCCCTAAAATTCTTCAAAAAATGATAATTAACCTCCAATATACTTTTTTTTTTAACGGGAAACGCAGATCCAAAAAAAATTAGAGAACCCAAATTTTAAATATTGGAACAAAATGAGTTGGGGGGTGGCGGGGGTTCAACATACTCAGGAATCTGTGAGTATGTGGGGGTTCATTGTACAACTAATACAACTACAGTATAATGTGTAATTTGAAAAATTGAATGTCTTTAATCAGTTTGGCCTGATTTTTGGTCCAACACTTTTCCTGCATAAATGTTTCATGGTGGATTTAAACCAGTGTTTTTCAATCTTTTTCGAGCCAAGGCACATTTCTTTCATTGAAAAAATCCCGCGGCACACCACTACCTGAAAATGTGAAAAAAGCGTATTTTAACAATTAAGTGTTACCATTGTGACCATAAGCGTTTTTTTTAACATTGAAAAATAATGCAATATTACAACACATTAAATAGGAATCAAATCAACATCAATCCAATATTTGGTGCATTCATTTATTGATGAATGATTTAAAATATCGTCAGTTACAACTTTAACATGCTCAGGGTCAGATTTTGTTCTGTGTGACAGTATTTAATTGTATTTAATATGCATGTTTTGTTAGGGTTGAAGCTATAATTTGAGTCTTGTTATGAGCTTAAAATCTTTACTGCTGGAATGCATAAAAAATATTCAGCGTGTTGTGTCCCCCAGTTGGCTTGGCAAACTTCAAATGGGACTTTTTATGGGCGTCGTTGACATCTGGCTTTCTTCTTGCCACTCTTCTATAAAGGCCAGATATGTGCGGTGTGCAACTAATAGTTGTCCAATGGACAGATTCCCCCACCTTACTTGTGGAGATCTCATTCGAAGTAATCATGTGCGTCTTGGCAACATCTTTGATCAGTGCTCTTCTTGTTTGGGCCGTCAGTTTTGAGGTATGGCCGGCTCTTGGTAGGTATTCAGTGGTCTGATACACTTTCCATTTTAATCTGACTGATCGAACAGCGCTTGTTTAAACATGTTTAAAGCTTGTTAATTTTTTTCAGATCCTAATACTGCTTTAAATTTTTCCATAACCTGCCTTGCGTGTTCCTTAGTGTTCATGCTGTTTGTGCCGTAATAATCTTTTCACAGACCTATGCGGCCTTCACAGAGCAGGTGCATTTATACTGACACGAGATTACACACAGATGGACTCTATTTATCATCATCCGTCATTTAGGTCAACGTTGAATGGGCTGCATCGACAGTTAAAAGGGCCGAATAATATCACATGCCGCACTTTTCAGTTTTTTATTTTTACAAAAGTTTATCTTTATGTTTGAAGCCGGAAATGTGGCGATGGGTCAAAAAGTTCAAGAGGGTTGAATACTTTTGCAAGTCTCAGAGTACAGAGAAAAAGTATTCAAACTCTTCCAGATTTGTTGTTGTTGTTGTTTTATTAGTCTCACTTAAGACATTTTGGGTCATCAAGCTAATTGCTCACAAAAAAACCCAAGTAAATACAAAATGCAGTTTTCTGGGATGTTGTGATCACTTTCACTGGCTACACTCATGCCTACTGTAAGTAAAATTTTTAACTAGTAATCCCTTAAATCAGGGGTAACAAACTCATTGTAGTCCAGGGGCCACGGAAAGACTAATTTGGACCATTAAGACCAACATTGATATCAAAAACAAGTTGGTGATTCTCTGGTTATTTTACTAATTCATTCATTCCCCGAACTCATGATACTCACTAGGGTCGCAGGTATGCTGGAGCCTATCCCAGCCGTCTTCGGGCAGTAGGTGGGGAACACCCTGAACCAGTTGCCAGCTAATCGTAGGGCACACAGAGACGAACAACCACCTGTGCTCATGCTCACACCAAAGGACAATTTAGAGTGTTCCATTAACCCATCCCATTAATGTTTTTGGAATGTGGGTGAAAACCGGAGTGCCCAGAGAAAACGCACCCAGGCACAGGGAGAGCAGGCGAACTCCATACAGCAAGGCCGGAGGCCGGAATCGAGCCCTCCACCTCTGCACTGTGAAGTCGACGCGGTAACCAGTCGCCTGTGTATGAAATGTGCTATATAAATAAAACTACCGTATTTTCACGACCATTCGGTGCACCGTATTGTGGGGCGCAGTCTGAGTAACGGGTGCTATTTCTGTATTTGACACATACACAAAACGCACTGTATTATTGGGCGCAGCCAGGCATGGTAAAACATACGCCAGCTTAAACATACGGCATGCATGCACACACACTAAAAACACGCTAGCTTGAAGCATACGGTAGCATGCCTGCACGCTAAAACATACCAGGTGTGTTAGCTTAAAGCATACGGAAGCAGCTAAGACATACGGACACACGCTAAAAACACGTTTTTAAAAAGGCAACGGAAGAGAAACTGAGTTCGGTTGAACTTTATTTAGCCATTTTACAATGTACTCACGCGACTGGCACCTGATAGGGGCGTGCCTTTAGCGTCCTCTTACACGCCTACCCTTCACTCATTGGCGACTGGTACCTGCTCGGGGTGTGGCTTTAGCGTCCTCTTACACGCCCACCCGTCACTCATTGGCGGACTTCCGCATGCCTGTCGTCACTCACGTCCGCCTTTTCTCTTTATAAACAGCGTGTCGGCCAGACGTGCTCTCAATCAGGCTTTGGAACTCGGCGCATACACTAGACGCTCGCATTATAAGGCGTCCTGTCCATTTTGGAGAAAATTTAAGACTTTTAATGGCGCCTTAGAGTCGTGAAAATACGGTACCTTAACTTGCATTGCCAGAGATCGGGCGCTTTTTTTGCAGCACGGTACATATTTTTAATGTTTGCACTTTGGGAGGCAGGCCATTAGAATAGCTACATAGAAGATGAATTAAAATAAAAGATGAATAGGAAACACCACCAACTATGTCACTCTCACACATTTCTGCTTCACGAAACTAAATTAGACTGAAGACCCCCATTATAGTGTCTGAGTGATGTAAATAATAATAGTCATTTTCTAAACTGAGAAAAATATTCTTTGTGCAACATTCAATCGACTTACCATGTTTCTTCTTTGTCTTCATCCTATGCTGCTCTTCTCTCTGACGGTCCTCCTGGCTGCAGGGCCGACCCTCCTGATCTCGCGGAACAATACGGCCATGGAAAGGGCACTTAAAGACACAGAGTGTATTGGGTGACGAATCAGTAGATCAGATGAACACTGGAAAACCTACTCATAGGAGTTCTGACCCCGGCGACTTTACTCCTCTTGAAATGAACCCTTTCATGCACCCTGTAACCTGATACCATGATAACTGCTGTCCGTAAAAGGGTTCACATCATAAAACATTTTAGAATTACTAAAACATAATAATCTTCAGGGAGGTAAAAATGCATTCATTAGTTTTTTTTTTTATCCCTCACTTGACAGCAACTGCTATAGCACAGTCAAGAAACTCATGTGGAATTACACATACGCATGAGTTAGAGAACGTTAAATGGGTGGCGGGATGCAGGAGGGCCATGCAATGACAATGTTGCTTGGAGAAACATAATTTGAGTCGCTTTGTGATTGGACCACTGTTGTAATCCTAGTCTGTCTGTGATTAACACCAGGAATAAACTTGAATCAGTCGCTCCATCTTCAGAACACACACCCTTGACACTTAAGTGAGAAGTGAGTTTGAACTGTCAACCAGTCACCACCTTGTGATTAGCTCCCAGATTGTTCAAAAAAGAGGTTCAAGTCACCAAAGAACACATGTGCTGGCCTCTAGAGATGTGCAATATTTTGTTGACTGATGGAAACAACAACATTCTTTTTGGGTCTAGCATCATTTGTTTGCATTGATTTCAAATACACAATACACTGTGGAGACAGTGAAGCATGGGGTCAGACGCATAATATAATTTTTTTCCATACTATTTACCGCACAGTAGCATTCATGGATCCATTTGAATACAGCAGAATACTTGAGGAGGTCATTGTGCCTAATGCGGTTAAGATAACCTCTTGAAGTGGGTGTTTCAACAAGACAATGGCCCCAAAACACACGAAAAAGCAAGGTAGGTCATCTTATATCACTTAAAAAAACTCTACTTGAGATAAAAACCTGCTGGGGAAAAAAACAATTTTAAAGCTTGTTAAGTGTCAGGAAAATGAAAGCAAATCCCAAAAGTAAAAAAAAACAGATCTTGTTCTAGATCAGTGGTTCGTAACCTGGGTTCGATCGAACCCAATGGGTTTGGTGAATCAGTCTCAGGGGTTCGACAGAAGGGGTGTTCACACGGCACACATTTGCTCCGGCGCTGCACCGATGTATTTTGTTGCAATATATTTTACACCGGGGCAAATTTTGTGGAGCGGTCACACGTACAAAGCCGCTGAACGTGTTAGCACCGGCGCAGCATCGGTGCAGCTCCACTTGCGGTCACATGGCAGTTTCTGCAGCGGAGCAAAACGAGAGAAAACAAAGAGCTGTCGTGTTGGTTCTTTTTAAAACATACACAACTCAAGCAACTACGATACAGACACGTCCCTCTCCTTCTCGGTCTCCGTGCCTTCTGCTCGAGAGTGACCGCGCCCAAAAACGTAAATCAACGATGACTTCAATGACACTCAGAAAAGCAAACATATAATGCGCCAAACAGAAAATCAAGAGAGGAAATCACAAAATAAATTCTATGGGGGGCGGGGGGTTGTCAACACACAACAAAGGAACAAACTACACAAACAACTCCGAGACAGTCCAGTCTCCTACAAAAGGAAAGATGACGTTTGGGGACTATCCCCCCCCCTCCCTGTTCAAGTTGAGCTGGTATAACCCAAGAGGTGCCGCTTGCTACTGTTACCAGCCATGTCTTGTGTCATTATTAAACAAACACATGATGGAAGTACAACAGGGCACGAAAGCAACGCATTCTCGCCGTATGTAATCAACTCTTCTCATGCGTAGTCAGGCTACTCCCCGCAAACGAGCATTTGCTCCGGAGCAAATTGTATAGTTCACACGTGCAAATTTACATCGGTGCTGCTCCGCAAGCGAGCATTTGCTCCGGAGCAAATTTAACCCACCTCAAGGAGGTGGTTTAAATATTTGTAAGCTGTTTTCAGGAGCTACACCGGTAGAAAGGGTTCCGTCAGTCGTCATCTGAACCTGTGGGTAAAAAACTATCAAATCGTGACTTATCAGAAGCAGAGAAAACAGTGCTTGCCAAAGGCCTGAACTTTTCAGTTAAACCGAACAACATACCAAAAACAGACTACATCACAGCGGTAGAAACAACGATCAAAAGTAACAAGTTATCAAAAGCAGAAGCAGACGACATTCGCCTGAGTGTAGCCTCCTCACTAAAAACAGCAAAACCGCCACCCTCGAACATATCAGTAGAAGAATGAAAAGCCTTAGCAGAACTCCAAACAGAAGATAGCATCACAATATTACCAGCAGACAAAGGCAGATGCACAGTTATACTTAACACTGCAGATTACGATCTTAAGATCTCAAACTTGCTTAGCGACACGAAAACCTACAAAAGACTAAAAGGCGACCCAACCAATACATACAAGAACAAAATTGTCAAAAGCCTACAAAAGTTACAAAAAGATAAACTAATTAACCAGCAACTTTATTTCAAACTTTATCCAGGCGAGGCCACCCCGCTAATCTACGGTCTACCAAAAATCCACAAAGAAAACGTCCCGCTACGACCCATAGTCAGCAGTATAGACTCGGTTACTTATAATGTAGCTAAACACTTAACCTCAATATTGTCGCCTCTTGTGGGCCTGAG
>NW_017805838.1:126506-126969 GCF_001891065.2 Hippocampus comes | reverse complement strand
ATTCCATCCGTTGCCAAGAAAGTGAGTGCAAGGAACATTACATTGGAGAAACCAAACAAACACTCAAGAAAAGACTTTATCAACACAAATGGAAAAACAATGATCACAAAACTGCAGTATACGCACACTTAAAAGAAACAAACCACACAATTGAAGATGAACAAGTAAAAATCCTAGGAACAGAAAAGAGATGGTTTGAAAGGAGAGTAAAGGAAGCGATTTTGTTAAAAAATTTTCACCCTCTCTGAACCGTGAAGGAGGTATCAGATTTAACCTGTCTCCTATTTACAATAACTTGTTGACCACCAAGGGACATAGACATGCTGATCAGGCTAACTGAAAGTAGCTATTCAGCCCTAGCCCAAACAATAGGCCTAATCAAGACCCAACGATAGGGAATTTAGAAATCAATGGGCCTCTTCACCATAGGGGCGTGACTAACCATCCCCACCCAGTCCTCAAA
>NW_017805838.1:121950-126444 GCF_001891065.2 Hippocampus comes | reverse complement strand
TACCGCTGACGAAGCTTCTGTGAGAGAAGCGAAACGTCCTTTTTTGTTTTTGTTTTTTACCCACAGGTACAGATGACAACTGACGGAACACTTTCTACGATGGAACTTTCCTGTACGACTGAGAGCCTCCACGAGCTACACCGGTGTAACTTTGCAGGTGTGAACGCTCTACTGGGGTAGTCCCAATGTAGCACCGGAGCAAATGTTGCCGTGTGAACACCCCTAGAGCCTCTGCCATGGAGGTTAAGACACACCCAGCTCAACATGTCAATTAGTTATGACGCGCCCCCTTGGCCATCACTGGCTGGTTCATTCTCTGCACAATTTAAAAACTTATACTTTATACTAATTGTGTTTACTTTTTTCTGTTTTCAATAAATGCATGTTTTAATGTCTTGAATTTGTAAAAAAAAAAAAAAAAAAAACTACTTATTTTTCACTCATGAAGGGCTCAATGAATGTGCATATGAACTGGTTGGGTTCGGACCCTCTAACAAGGTTAAGAACCACTGTTCTAGATAATTCTACTGTAATTTGCTTTTTCTTTAAGCAATGGGATATTTATTTTATTTACTGTAATTTCCGCACTACAAAGCACACCAGATTTAAACACGCAACAGCTAAATTTAGCCATAGAAAAGTACACATTCAGGAGGCCACTAGGAAGAGTTCAATCAATCCCTACCAATATTCTAAATAGACAATCTCTGTCTTGATACTGCATATCATGTGATGTTTAAATCGATCTCCACGTGTCACACGGCTGTTCCGATTAATGTAGTGGTGCACATAAACAGCAATTCAGAAAATATCACGTCAGATGTAATCAGTGTTTTCATTCAGTTTGTTCTTGAGTTTTCATTCTAACTGGACTTGATGGATCCATGTAAAGTTTACATTGTAAACCATGCCTGATATGAAGATTCAGTATGAGTGTGACCTCGGACAGTTTCATTGGTCCACGGTAACATGTTCGGAAATTTCATTGGTCAAATGTGACGAGACTATTGGGAAATGTATTGGTGGTATGAAGCTCTTTCGTAAAAACTACATGAATTAACCGTGTCACAATTACAGTACATTATATTGGAAATCAGATTTTATTATAAAGCCATATCACCCAGGCCAAATTTGTCCTGAAATATTCTCTCCCTGACCTCCATGCTAACGTTGTACCTCTCCAAACCAAAGTACACGATGTGTGGTATGAATGCTATCAATGACAATGATTTAGATGCATAATGTTGAATAAAGTTCTGTTACCTTCAATCGGTCTTGTCTCTTACACATCTTCCCATTGCCTAATGGTGCATTACAATAGTGGCTGACAGGAGTGAATTGCCCAGGGAAAGAGATGTATCTGCATCTGCTCTCAACCTTAAGCTCCTTGTTTTCCACCTCCTCTTCCACATCAGCTGGAACCCAGAATTGATGCTGAGAGGCTGATCTGAGAATTAAACACACAAGAAGATTTGTATGTAGATACAAAAGTTACAGTTTGGATGTATCCGGACGGTTTTACAAATTCCAGGTACAGTACTTGGTGATCTTGCCAGAGTTAGGCTGCTCCTGGCCCCAGTAATACAAATCCAAACCAAATGGAACGACTGGAGCCTGAGAAGTTGTTTGGTCTTTGTTGGACTGAGTTGAACTGGGTTCAGAAGTGCTACTGCAAGAAAAAAAAAGAAAATGTGAGTAACATTTTCAACAATTTCAATACTAATGCAATTTGTGTTTATTTCCACAATACAACAAAGAGACAAAAAAATCAGATGTGCATGCAAGAAAAAGATATCAAAGTGAGAGGTCTGCTAAAAGGTGCTGAACTCTTGAGCACTTTGAGGGTTTAGTACCAATTAGATGAGCGGCTCGGTAGCAAATAACTCCAATTTAAACCTTCTACTGTACATTTATCTTAATACCAAGCTCGGGAGACATGTAAGTGGCTATAAAGATGAGCTTTTTTTAATCGTGGAGTTTTTGACTAGTTTCAAACAATATCAACATGCCTTGCTGTTGTGTGTCAAATTGGAGTGGGGAGGGATTCATTATTTTTTTTCTCTCTTCCAAGTGGAAGCAAGCCATTTCAAAAACACGGGAGGAGCCTTTGGCTTTTGTCACGCACAGACGAAAGGACATAATCAGGACTGCCCGCGTTTGGGATACTCATTTCATATCGGGGAAGTGATTGCGGCCATTTGGTTTAAAACTTAACCTTCATGGAAATGTTGAGTAAGTAGTCAGGAATTAGTGATAATGATGAGGGGTTTGCTACCAGTGCAAGCTAGTACCTAGTAGCCAACTCATTCAGCAATGAGCTTCGGTGCACATTAGCTCCATGTAAATTAAGCTCTTATTCATTAATTTAGCATTATTTGTTATGAAGTTAAGCTTAGCGGTTTTCCCTGGGCATCCGAGAACACCTGAGTAATTTAAAAGTAGCGATACAATGCGGTCCCACCGAGATTGCCATCACAATTTGATGTGATTCTCAGTTACCTTTTATATAACGAGGAAAAAAACAAACAAACAAACAAACAAACAAACAAAAAAAAAAACGAGTCAGCTGTGATGATGCAGTTCTCCTTTCTGTCTCTCGAGTGTAAACACTAGGTTTCCTCACTAAAAAAAAGATGAAAATCTAGCCACTGGACATCAGGCCATATTGTAAAATCTTCTTTGTAATCCCATTTGCATTGATTCATTTTTGCAATCCTTTTTAGTGAGTCAGCTTGTGGACAAAATAAAACCCGTTGTTCTTTCTCCACCAACAATGCAAAAGACAGCCTGATTATGTCATCTTCATCTTCCCCAGGGTGGGAGGCAGGAGCCGGAAATCAACTGACCAATTTATAATATACCTTTGAGGTATATGTAATCGCCCAAGACCTACAAAAAGTCTTTAGGAGCCATACGCTAAAGTTAACAGGAAGTCTGCCATCTTGAATTTTCTTTCACGTTTGGACCCATTTTTGGTCTTTTAGAGAGGTCACATTTTTCATTTTGATGGCCTTAACATTTGTGAAAACATGAAACCTGTCACACGTGTTTGTCCAAATAATCACTATGCTATGAGAATTGTATTTAATTTTTTTTTTTTTTGCGGTTAAAAAAAAAACAAATGCCTTAGTTGGGCCCTCTAAAAAACAGTCCCTGTTGAACTTTTCTCCAAGATATATTAAAGGTTGGAGGCACGTGTAACAGCCCAAGACTAGAAAAAAAGTCTCTGGCGCTCTACTCGAAACTCAAAAGGAAGTTGGAGATTCATTTTCTGAAAATTTTTATCAACCCTTTGGCCGTTTATAAAGGTCATCATTCATCAAAATAACTTTTAATCTGATTGACTTTATTTTCTAAAAATTTCAATTCCAATGTGTGACCTGAAGACACCTACATGGTAATACCAGGGGTGTCCAAAGTCGGTCCTCAAGGGCCGCTGTCCTGGCTGTTTTCCAGATCTCCCAGAAGCAACACACCTGATTCAAATAATCAGGATCATGCTAATGCTGCTTCAGAGCTGGCTGATGTGCTGATCATCTGAATCAGGTGTGTTGCAGCCGGGAGAGCTAGAAAACAGGCAGGACAGTGGCCCTCCGGGCCTGCCTGCGTTGTACATACAGTGCCACTTAGTGATGACTAGAAATGTCATGAGCCACAATTTAATAAGCCTGTTGAAAGAATCTAACAGAAATTTTGACACACGTACATATATATACTAGTGCTGTCAAACGATTAAAATATTTCATCGTGATTAAAAACGTAACGTCACAATTAACTCATAATTCTCAAAATTAATCGTGATTACTCACACATTTTTTTATCATTTCTAAATTTCCTTTTATATTTTTTCTGTCCTATTTGTTCCCGTTTTAATGCTCTCATCAAAATGGAATCATGGATCAGTTTTCTGTGTGCAAAATGCAAATATTTCCGAAAACAACATTTTCGATTTTCAATTTTACATGAACATTTTTCACTTGGAGCAGTTATTCACACAATCTTTCACACAATATTACTGTCCATCAACAGCAGTGAAAGAAGTATTTTGTCACACAACAGCTCCTTTAACAGCTCGTTTTAGGGAATCAAAACAGAGCCATATAAAATTATAAAGTGCACATCTAAGGTAAACTAGTACTCAGCCTATAGTGGATTTAAGCCATGGTTCCATACTTAATTTTTCTCAAGTTTGCTTTGAACACAGCAGTCAGGCTATGTTGATTCTGTTGGTCCTTCTTGCGCGGAAGTCTCTCTATGGTTTTGTGTAGACATCATTTCGGATGACTCCACTTGGTATAAAAACTTGAAATTTTTGGTCAAAAACCGATTTGGTCGAGAACAGAGACGTTCGAAAACCGAGGTTTGACTGTGTGAGTGTGTATATAAGATAAGATAAGATAAGATAAGAAAACCTTTATTAGTCTCGCAATGGAGAAATTCCCAATTCACAGCAGCAAAGTTATGAAAGGAAGAAGTAGAACAACAAAATATAGG
>NW_017805838.1:117641-118071 GCF_001891065.2 Hippocampus comes | reverse complement strand
TGCTCATTTTTGCCCCAAGCGGGATTCGAACCACCGTCTCCCGTACGCCAAACCGATGCCTTACCAACTGAGCTATCCAGCTCCATATATATATATATTGTTGTTTTTTTTTTTGCCCCAAGCGAATCCCGAAATGAGCACATAACACCATCCAGTGTGGGTCCTTGGGCAAGATCCTTCACGCTAATGCCTACCTCATACAATGATGAGAGACAATAAAATGAATGACATGCCGGCTCAGACGTCGCCCGGCCAATCAAGGTCTGCGCCAGAGCACCTTGATGAAAAATGGGCTACTGGAACAAAGCGGAGATGGGCGAGATGCAATAACATGGCTTCGAAACCAACTGTCACGGTTGACCACGAAACAACTAGTAGCTCAGTGTTCCAATATCCACAAACGGCAATTGCTGTCACAACTTGAGATTGA
>NW_017805838.1:101831-116604 GCF_001891065.2 Hippocampus comes | reverse complement strand
ATTTAGATTATTTCTAAATGTATTTAAATGTCTGACTAATACCTCTTTTGCTCCAAAGTTGAATGTCTGACACACAGGCCGCGCTTGACTAAAAGTCCTTTCCAGCGGCATGGGAGCTCGTCTCTGAGGACTCCTTTAAGACGCGCTTAAGCACGAACCGCCTGGTACGCTTCCAACGCTCTTTAGGGATGCTCTTGTTGCATCTGTCTGACATCTCCTTCCATTTTCAAAGGCTGCCTGAACGCATCACGGCCGGGCTTCGCACCCCAACAGTCCTCCAAACACCACTTTTGCTTATGAAATCCAAAAAGTGGTTCAGATGATTTCCAGTTCCTGCAAAGGTCCTGTCCTGCATGCTCACACACACATGCATGCACACACACACAAATAACACACACATACACTCTCTTTGGTCTTTTATGGGACTGAAATAGCTCTCCGCCTCCCACTCTGCCTTATATAAGATCCCAGCACAGAGATTTGCTATTGCAGAAGATGTGTGTGTGCGTGTGCACGCGCGTGTCAATGGGTGGACAGTGGGAGTGTCTTGAGTCTGTGCAATTGCGTGATTTGCCTTGTAAAATGGTAAGTTTACAAAACAGGTCTAGTTATTACTATACATATATGTATATGTATATATATTTTTTAAATGACGATCAGATCGTGCAAATTGTTGACCTGCTTTTAAAGTGCAAATGTTTGATACAAATTCAATGAGCAAAGACTTCCTCCAAGGTTGGATTGTTGGCATTGGCATAAGTGAGTTGAGAGCAACCAGCAGAGTGCAGCCATTTTGGCCATCATTAAAATACACGATTAGTAGACCCATGAGTTGATCCAAAGTGAGACCGAAGTTTTATTCCTAAAAAGTATCTTTCAATTATTCAGTTAAGATGCATTTCACAAAAGTTGAAAGATAGTACCTTTCGATGGATGGAGCTTTTTTTTCCTTTGATGTGATTCAGCCATTTCAGGAATACAACTCCAAAAAAATAAAAGGCATTGGGTGACGCCACTGCTTCTTAGGCCTACAACCTTCTTAACAAAACAAGAACACAATCGGCAAACATAAGAATCCTTCAAAGGCAGCACCACAAATGTCGTCATCTTAGAGTGAATTTAGATTAGTCCAAGAAAAACAAAAGCACACTCCAAACTTGTGTAAACAAAGTTGTCAAAGATGACATGCAAATGTATCCATCCATCCATTTCCTGTTCCGCTTAATCTCCTCACAAGGGTCGCGGGGGGCCGGAGCCTATCCCAGCTGTTTTCGGGCAGTAGGCGGGGGACACCCTGAACCAGTTGCCAGCCAATCGCAGGGCTGCAAATGTATTGAAACGTTGAATACAGTACAACACAACTGTATGGACTCAATTGAGCATTTTGACTGATCTTTCACAATTTACAGAATCTTCTGTCCTGTGGCAATACAAGCACCGAACCTACCAAAAGAAAGAGTTGACTCTCTTCTCCCACAGGAGAACAAAAAAGTTTGTCTCTTGCTTGTTCTGTTCTTTCGTCATCCGCTGTAAAACATCGGTGGGTTTTGCCAAAGTCCCCCACTTTCTGACCTAAAAGCGGAGAAAATGAGCTTTTGTGAAAAGAAGCAGGTCAAGTAGAAGGGCAGAGATTCTTTTGACCCCTCAAATGATAAAAGAAATATATATATATATATATATATATATATATTTTTTTTTTAATTTATTTTTTCCACCTGGATGATGCAGTCATGGTAAGGCTGTTTTGGAAGATGTGGAAGGTTGCAGCAGCACAAGTTGGGTCCTTTTCTTCTTCTTTGAGTCTTTTCATTCTCCTGGAGTAGGCGGAGGGAGCTTGTGGTAGACTGGAAGATGTTCCAGTAACAATGCTTTTCGGGACATGCTGTGATGGTGCTGGAGTGGATGAAGTGGAACCCAAACCTAAAATAACAATAACAATCATACATTTTATTTATTATAGCGCTTTTCTAGATACTCAAAGTCACTTTACAGAGGTACAATGAACACTCATAAGAAGAACATTTAAAAAAAAAAATGCAAATGATCAGAAAACATGAAATCAGTTTTGAACGGATGGGTCTTGAGGTTTTTTTCCAAAGGTGCCGAGGGCAAAGAATGTTTGGGGAAATGAGTTCCAGACTGTGGCGGCAGCTATGGAGCAAAAACAGGCAGCAAAAATGGTAACGTTTCAATGAATATCTGTTTTACATCGGAATTTATCGGTATTTTCTTCAGCTCGTAGCCTAAAGAACTCAGTAGTATGATTAAATAACATACTTCAACAGCTGAAATGTATTTCACAATATGGGTATTTCATATTATTTGGATTTTTTTTTTCAACTATTGAAAATAAGGACCTGGAGAAAAAAGGAGGAATGTAGGTCTTTTAACATATAATACTATCATCCTAATTCTTTAACAATAGGTCAATGCAACGATGAAAAAGTAAACCGGTTGATATAAAGATGAATTCAATGTCTTTTTGAACAAAATATGCTAAAACAATTCAACTGTGTGTACACTGTTGTGTTGGAAGACCAGGCTGGGAAGAGGAATGTCTGGGCTTCTCTGCTGAAGCTGCTGCCTCCGCAACCCAACCCCAAATAAGCAGTAGAAAATTGATGGATGGACGGATAATATAGGCCTATCTTTTTCTGAGATCTATTGATGAGAAAAGTGCATCTTTTTACTTTGAACCTAAAGGGGTTTTTGAAATCAAATTACAGTCTCAACCAGTTGTACAAGAAGCAAATTATCAACTCAAACATTTCCCTCTCTTTTTTGACTTTGATAAGAAGTAGTGCTGACTTCAGCCCTGATCTACATGGTCACCCATGTGATCCTTGGGAAAATGACTTATTTGGAGACATGCCTTTTTCAGCTCCCAGTCTTGACTGAAGTGAACGGTCACACTCGCATTTCCTGCTTGACCATGTCGCTGGTCAACGGGTCACGTTGACCAGCGACATGGTCAAGCCATGGTCAAGCCTTGCTGACCAGAACTGTTCAGCAAGGCTTCACCTGACTTCAGTTTACATTTGTGGTGGTCTTTCTCAGGCAGAGTAGGTGTGACTATAGTGGTGTTCACACGGCAACATTTGGTCCGACACAGCACCGGTGCTGCGCCAGTTGAGCGAGCACACGAGCAAATTTGCTCTGGCGTAGCGCCGCTAAACAGCTTACACCGGACCAAATTTGATCCACCTAACGGAGGTGGGTTTAAAAATTTGCTCCAGAGCAGATGCTCGTTTGTGGCGCAGCACCGATGTAAACTTGCACGTGTGAACGCTACAATTTGCTCCGGAGCAAATGCTCGTTTGCAAGGGGGGAGTAGCCTCGCTACGCATGAGAAGAGTTGATTACGTATGGCGAGAATGCGTTGCTTTCGTGCTCTGTCAGACTTCTGCCATGTGTTTGTTTAATAACGACACAAGACAAGGCTGGTAACAGTAGCAAAGCACCTCTTGGGTTATACCATCTCAACGAGAACGGGGGGGGGATAGTCTCCAAACGTCATCTTTCCTTTTGTAGGAGACTGGACTGTCCCTGAGTTGTTTGTATAGTTTGTTCCTTTGTTGTGTGTTCACAACCCCCCCACGTACCCCATAGAATGTATTTCGTGATTTCCTCTCTTGATTTTCCTGTTTGGCGCATTATATTTTTGCTTTTCTGAGTGTCATTGAAGTCATCGTTGATTTACGTTATCGGGGGGCGGTCACTCTCAAGCGGAAGGCACGGAAACCGAGAAGGAGAAGGACGTGCCTGTACAGTAGTTGCTTGAGTTGTGTATTCGTTTAAAAAAGAACCAACACGACAAGTCATTTGTTTTCTGTCGTTTTGCTCCGCTGCAGAAACTGCGGTGTGAACGCAAGTGGAGCTGCACCGACGCTGCGCCGGTGCTGCCACGCTCAGCGGCGTTGTACGTGTGAACGCTCCACAAAATTTGCTCCGGTGTAAACTATATTGCAACAAAATACATCGGTGCAGCGCCGGATCAAATGTGTGCCGTGTGAACACCCCTTAAGAAGGTCATATCACCTCTAGATCTACAAAAGTGGAGAGGCATACATTATGTATGTAACAGGCCAAGACCTAAAAATAAGTCTTTGGGAGCCAAATGCTAAATCTAACACGAAGTCTGCCATTTTTTCTCTATTTTGTAATTTGGCGCCATTTTTGGCCTTTTATCTCGGATGGATGTTAACAAACCAATCCTAGAGAATTCATACAATTGTCTTCAAGCTCAGTGTGTTTCACCTAAATGTGTTGAAGATGAAAAGTTATTGAAAGCTTTTTCAATATTTCGAATGCTGTTGCCAGCATTCGAAATCAAAAGAGCGAGGCTCTGTTTGCAAAGAAAAATCGTGCTGTTTTTGAGGGTCTGAACCAGGGGGAATACTCATGATACTTCACACACACATAAGGCTAGGATTACGAGGGCCCTTTAAAGCTGCTTGCAGCTCTGGCTGTTTTTATTTTTGGCAATTCTACATGTTTTGATGAAATAAAATATTTTTTTAATTCTATTTTTCTTCATTCAAATACACATTAAAACATTTTCTGTTGTTTTTCTTTGTAGGCAATTCAATGGGAAGATTTGAAATATGAGTGTTTTCAGTGACGAGTGTGGTCATAGAAATAATTATATCTCAAGGGCACACTGTATTTAAGTATGGAATTTAATATTTTGCAAATGACTGTGTTAATGCCCTCATTTTAAGTAAAATATGTCAATCAGCTCGAGCTTCCGCAAGGCGTCTGTGTTGTTAACAAACCAAATGATTGACAAAGAATTAACAGTAAGCTGTAACCGTCCATCATTGCGGAGTGGTGAATGTCACGTGACGAGTTCAACCCCTACTAAGGATCGAATGACAACACACATGATACACGAATAGAAAGAGAGATATTGTACCACTTTGTTTCAAGCAAACCATGCAAGCAATGATAGGTGTATAAACAGCCTCAGGATGAAAAGCGGACACACTTTCACTGGATCTGGGATGGTCATAGGTAAATCGCAGGGTAACTGTGAACGGGGCATTGAGTGGTATTTTACCTCAGTTCCACCTGCACTAATGTCACATCTGTCAACCGGAACTCTCGTCTGATTGTCAATACTGACAACTAGAAAAAAATGTGTCAAGTTTCTTGCTCTTTCTAATAATAAAAATTTACAATGCGTGTAACACATACAACATATAATTTTTTTGCCTCTTGAATGTCTGTAAATATTTTCATTCATTCAGGTTATTGAATTGGTCGCAAATGGAATGATGTTTTTGAATACAAAGTAATTATAGAATATTGTTTTTGAACTTTTTTTTTTTTAAATAAAAATGCAACCAGTCATACTGTTTGTTGTTTTTCTGAATAAAAATGCAACCATTCATGCTAAGGGGCATGTGATTGCCTGTTGTCCTAAATCCACTGTTTATATCACTCTCATTCAGTCCTAATGGTGAAAAAAGGCTCGATTTACTGTTAATAGAATTTTTTTTTCTGATGTCAAGATACATCTAAATCAATGGCAGAAAATGTGTGTGTGTGTGTGCACATGCATGCGTGTTCACAGAACAACAAAGTGAGGAAACGAAAATCAAGAAAAAAAACAGAAGAACACTGAAAGAGGTATTGATTTTCTAGGGTAAATCAGGGCCTGTAATTAACATGTTAATTTGAAAAAGAAGGAGAGTATGTCCTGACGAGCAGGGATAAAAGGACTGAATATCAATCCAACAGAATAAGAAGGAAGAAAGGCTGTGGGGATGGCATATAGACAATAAGAGCAAGAGAATGCATCCATCTTTATCCTTAACTAGTTAACAGTCAGAATGTATTATTTTCCAAATATAGTCTGGATGCGCGTTTGTCTTTCTGTCTGTGCATGTGTGTGCGTGTGTGTGTGTGTGTGTGTGTGTGTGTGTGTGTGTGTGTGTGTGTGTGTGTGTGTGTGCGCGTGTGTGTGTGTGTGTGTGTGTGTGTGTGTCTTTGTCTGTCTGTCTCGCTCTCATTCTCTCTCTCACTCTATGTATTGACGGTCACATACGTACTACGTTACAAAAAATGTGACGGCGAATAAAAATATAAGTAACTTAAGGATTCAATGAACCGATCGATGACTCAGCTCAGCTTTATTTATAGAGCACAATAAAAACAACCACAGCTGCATATTAGTGCTGCACATGAAATAAAATCATAGATTTAAAGACAAAGACAGGTAAATTAAAGGAGAAAGCCTCCCTTTTGTTAACTTAAACATAGATTTGACTGTAATCAGCAGAGCAGTGAAAGGAAATACTTTCTTACGATGGAACCCAGGGGCAACAAATACAATGAAAACATCTGGGGCACCAAAATTGAACCATGTGGAACACCACATGACAGCGTGGTGGGCAGAGTGGGACTCAGCTAAACCAAAGCTAACACAAAAAGTCCTGCCCCTCAACTAGGATCTAAAACATTCTATAGTGCTACCAAAAATCCCCACCTGGCACGGCAAACGAGCCAACAGAATACTGAGGTCCACCTTATCAAAGGCTGCAATCAGGTCTAACAAAACAAGACACAGATGGTCAGCAACGTCATTAGCCAGGAGGATGTCATTAAAAACTCAAAATAGGGCTGACTCTGTGCTCTGCACCATCTAAAAATCTGATTGGAAAACATCCATGACATCATGTTCATCACATGCCAGATAGGGAAGATTTTTGCCAGACATTTCTTTCTGTGTCAGGTAGGGCTGAACGATTTATTGTTTTTGGGTGATAATTGTGATCTCAGACACAATTTCAAAATCATCAAAGCTGTGTTTACAGCACTCTTGTCTTAATGACCCAAGCTCACCAATCAAGCAGCATGCTACTTCTAGACAAGTCAGCACCCTGACAAATCAGTGCCGAGCTGATTTTCTCCGTGTCACACAGTGAACCATCCTCCTGCTTTTCCAGCTCCTTGCGAACACAGCTAAGCTAGCTTGCTCTGCACAATGTCTCCAATATGGCAAATAAGCTACACTTCTCGCAAGTAAGGCTACCACTAAAGGCGAGTGAGGAGTTGAGAAGAATGCAAACACCGAGCAATGAGAGACCATTAGAAAATGGAGAGCTGTTCGCTAACATAAAATGCTGAATTAGGAAAGACCGTGTCTGGACTTCCCCCTTCTTACGGTCACACTGTGATCCTAACAGTGGTGGACTGTTTCAGCAAGGGGGTCCACCTAGTGGCCCTGCCTAAACTCCCATCGGCCTCTGAGGCTACTGACCTCCTCATGACCCATGTGTTCCGCCTGCATGGTCTTCCCATGGACTTTGTCTCCGATCGAGGACCCCAGTTCGTCTCCCGTGTATGGCAGGCATTTTGCAGGGGACTGGGTGCTTCTGTTAGTCTCTCCTCAGGATATCACCCCCAGACTAACGGGCAAACTGAGAAAGTGAACCAGAACGTGGAGTCCGCCATTCGTTGTGTGGCCCTGAAGAAGCCTGCCTTCTGGAGCTGGTTTCTCCCGTGGGTTGAATAAGCAATCAACTCCCTGGTCTGCTCTGTCATCAGACTCTCACCCTTTGAGGGATCTCTGGGTTACCAGCTGCCCATCTTCTCTGCACAGGAGTCTGAAGTGGCAGTTCCCTCAGTGCAGAACCATCTGGTCGTTGCCACCGTGTCACGTGCCAGTCGAGGAGCCAATCATCGTCATCGCCCGGCACCGGATGACCAACCTGGGCAAAGGGTGTGGCTGTGCTCCAAGTATTTTCCTTGCTCAGTCTGCAGAGGTGAGTCTGTGGCTCCCTACCTCTATAAAGATCTACCCTGTTTTTCATGTGTCCCGAGTTAAACCAATCTCCGACAGTCCCCTGATGCCTCCGACCCCAGGCCCACCTCCACCTGAGATTGTGGACAGGCACCATCAGTGGAAGGTCCGTCAACTGATGGACGCCCGGCGCCGAGGACGGGGGTTCCAGCATCTGGTTGACTGGAAGGGCTACGGCATGGAGGGTCGGAGTTGAACCCTGAACTGATTGCTACGTTTCTTCACTCCCATCCTGACAAACCTGGCAGGTCGCCAGGTGGCTCCTGTAGGGTAGAAGGTACTGTTAGGGAGGGGCCAGCCAGGCAGCCTCCTCAGATAGGGTGCTCTGCACCTCACACCTGAGGCTTGCCAGCTCATCACCCACCTGTAGCTCATCAGCTCATTTGGGCTGATATAAGTTGGCTCCCAAACCAGTCCTCAGTGCGAGTTCGTGTTGTACCCACCCTGCAGCAAGATCTGGTAGAAACCTCGTGCGGTTCTCGCTTCCTCTGTGGACATTTCCTCTCCCCGTGGACTCCTTGTGCTCTCGCTTGAATGCTTAGTAAGTTTTCAGTTTGAATTCTCCTGAGTTGACTTTGCAAGACCAATAAACAACGCTAAGTTTCGGCTAATGCCATCCATGGTTTGCGGAGCCGACAATGAGAAGAAAGGAGCGTTAGCGCGGAGCGCCGATGCGGATTTGGAACTGGGAGTCGCGGCTTGGAGTTTGAAGCGGATTACGTGGGACAGGAGAAGTGAACTATAAACCTCTTTTCGTCAATGGACGCTCCAGCTTCGTGTTTGCTTTCAAACCTTAGCTTGTAGCAGATGTGTGCACATTTTCAGCATGACGTCTCTGATCCACTGGTGAAAGGACACTTTGATCCTCTCCTCTTTCATCTATAACTGCTTCGGACAACAAAGTGTATGCAGAAAAGTGGTGAAGATTGCACGACTGTCTTGTGTCCTATGTGTTGTGTTGTGTTATTTTTGTTATTTTGACTTCAAAATGGCGCCGCGAGAGTGGCTGCCTTTCCAGCAGCTCCTATATTTTGTTGTTCTACTTCTTCCTTTCATAACTTTGCTGCTGTGTATTGGGAATTTCTCCATTGCGAGACTAATAAAGGTTTTCTTATCTTATCTTATCTTGTCTGTCGTCGTGCGTTTGGGGTTGCATACAAACCCTAACAGCATGAACTCGCCATGACGACCCCAGCCGACACAGACAGATCTGGACTCGTTTTGATCCAAGATGCTCTCGTCAAGCAGATCACCTGACCACTACCCACACCCAGCAATTACAGGAAACTTCGGTAGCCTTACAGGCCCTTCAGGCTCAAATCCAGCCCATGGTGGAGGCCTTGACTAACCAGCAGATAGCGTTGGCGAAGCAACAGGCACAGGTTTTGCCACAGTCACAGGCCTTGACATCAGCACTCACCAACCAACCGCAAAACCCGCCAGCTCCCAAAGTTTCAGCCGCAATACCCCCAATGGTACAAGCCCTTGTTAACCATGTAATACCCAACCCAGTTCCTCCCGAACCCTGTCTCTCGGCCCCACGACCATTCAATGGCAACTTTGAGACCTGCGTCACGTTCATCCTGCAGTGTGAGCTGGCTTTTGTTCACCAACCCAGCATGTTCGCAACTGACTCTGCCCACATTGCTTACATGGTGAATCTGCTCACGGGTCAAGCAGCACAGTGGGTCACCGCTTCCTGGTCCATGGGTGCCAGCTTCTGTCACTCATACATGGACTTTGTGACAGAGTTGCAGAAGGTGTTCTACCACCCCATCTACGGTCAGGATCGTGGCACTCAGCTGAGTAGTATCCAGCAGGGCAGTGGCAGTGTCGCGGACTACTCAGTGGAGTTTAGGCTGGCTGCGGCGGAGAGTGGCTGGAATGACCAATCACTACGTGTTACCTTCCGGAATGGCTTCAGCAACGCCGTCAAGGACTAGCAGGCCACCCGGGATGAGCCTTCCTCCATTGACGAACTGATAAACCTCTCAACCCGTATCAATGGACGGCTCTGAGAGAGAAAGCATGAGCGAGCATTGAGTAGATCTCTGGTCATTTCTCAGACACCAAGAACCCACATAACAGCCACTGCCCCCTTCTCCACTACCCCTTGGACTGAGCCCATTACAACCCAGGCCACAGTAGTGGAGGAACCCATGCAGCTCGGATGCACACATCTCACTCCAGCTGAATGAGAAGTCCGGTTCAAAACCGGCCTCTGCCTCGACTGCGGCCCGAAGGGACATTTATCACAGGCTGCCCCAACTGGCCAAAAGATTAGGCTCACTAGGGCCCCAGGAGATCCTGCTGCGCCGTCTATCTTGTTCCCGTCGTCCTGCCCCACCGAATCCCCTGGTCAGCGTCACTCTGGCCTGGGCTGACCAGCGACTCACGGTAAGGGCTCTCCTTGATTCAGGTGTTGACGAATGTTTTCTGGACTCTGAATTTGTTGCTCAGGCCTCCATTCCGGTAGAGACATAACCCTAACCCTAATCCCTGGAGGCGTTCGTGCGAGATGAGCATCGTCTCGCCAGCATCACTCAACGCACCTGCCCAGTTTTCCTCACCACAGCAGGTAACCACGTGGAGACACATCAGTTTTTCATAATCCAATCTCCACGAGTCCCTGTAATTTTAGGCCGCCCCTGGTTCATACAACATGAGCCACACATTGCTTGGTCCTCCGGAACTATTTTGGAATGCAGCCCCTCCTGTCACGCCCATTGCCTACGGGCTGCTAATAGTCCATCGGTCTGCCAGATCCCCAGTGCCCCTCCTCCCGATCTCTCGTCTGTTCCCCCAGAGTACCATGACCTTGGGGAGGTTTTCAGTAAGACCCGGGCTCAGTCTCTCGATCCACACCGGCCTTATGACTGTACTATCGACCTCCATCCCGGGGCTTCCCTCCCTAGCAGTCGTCTATATGTGCATGCGTGCGTTTGTGTATAATGTGTGAGCGCTTGAAAATGGTGTCCATTCCCAAAGGCTGTCCGAAAAGGGAGAACTTTTTCATTGTTTTTATCAAGCCGTTGCTTGAATTAGTGTTAAAACAATTGCGACTCCTGTGATAAATAGATGAATGAACTGCATCTTGCTCAACCATGTAATGTTTAAATCGATCTGCATGTGTTATACCATTCTAAAAAGGCTCTTCAATGAACGAATTGGAACATGGAAACAGGGTGACTAACAAATCTTGAGTCAGTCTACATAAAGTTAGTCGGGCTGCATAAAATATTAAATCCTTGAGGATTATTATCGAACAAATTAATCATCTAAATCAGGGGTGCTGAACCAGTTGATCGCCATCGACCGGGAGCCTGCGGACCCATCCAAAGTCGATCGCAATGGGTGTTGGGAAGAAAAAAAAAAGAATTATGTGTCTGTGTGTTTGTTACATGATTTTTGTGTTAGGATACACTGCACCATACACACGTATCCGTTTCACTTCCACAAAAAAGTATACAACGAATCCATCCATCCATGCATCCATCCATCCATTCATGCATCCATCAATTTTCTGATCCACTTATCCTCACAAGGGTCGCGAGGCATGCTGGAGCCTATCCCAGCTGTCTTCGGCCAGGAGGTGGGGTACACTCTGAACCGTTTGCCAGCCAATCACAGTATTTAACAAATCAAAACAAAAAAGTAAGTCACCCACGATGGTGCATGACCTGCATTGCCGGAAGTTGTCAGCGGTCTGCAATAGCAGCTTGAGATCAGAGCCATTACAATGTATTTGCCAAGTATGGAACACAAGGAATTTGTCTCCAGTAATATAGGCTGTCCGAGTACAGTCAAACCTCAGTTTTCGAACGTCTCTGTTCTCGACCAAATCGGTTTTCGACCAAAAATTTCGAGTTTTTTATGCCTCAGATTATGACCGAAATTCAGTTCTCGACCAAACTGAGCGCACTTGAATGCGCCACTCGACTTCTCTCGACTTCCTTACGCAAGGAAGTGACGCTTCCTTGGGTTGACGAAGAAGTGACGCCTCCGTTGTGAGCAGACGTGTTCAATCAAGATTTTTTCTTAATAAGAAAGAGCATCCATTGTGAACAGACGTGTTTTAAAGAATTTTTAAAAAAGAGCGTCCATTGTGAGCAGACATGTTCAAAGATTAAAAAAAAAAAAAAAAAAAAGAGTGTCCATTGTGGGTCCATTGTGGGAAAACGGGTTCAATAAAGATTTTTAAAAAAGCAGACGTGTTTGTTGAGATCGACGCAAATTGGACTGTTATTTCTGCATGGACCAAAGAAAGCAAGTGGAAGTAGTAAAGCTGCTGAAAATAGAGGAAAATAGTGCGCAAAACTATTGAATTTAAGAAAGATTTGAGAGTGAAATATGAATCAGGTGTGCATGTGTCTGTGTTGGCTAAGGAGTTCGGCATGCCGAAATCAGCAGCATCCTAAAAAAGAAAGACCATCATAAAGTCAGTGATGTGGCTAAAGGGTCTTGTGTGTTTAGTGAACAAAGGCCACAAATATTAGAGGAAGTGGAGAAACGTTTGCTTATTTTCATAAATGAGAAACAGCAAGCAGGGGACAGTCTTAGCCAAGATACGATTTGTGGAAAAACAAGACAATTGTATGGAGATTTGATTAAAAAAGGATCCTAGCATTGCTCCTGAAGAGTTTGATTTTAAAGCAAGCAGAGGATGGTTTGAAAAGTTGAGGAAAAGAAGTGATTCGTCATGTGGAGGCAGCCAGTTCAGACAGGAAGCTGACGAAAAGTTTAAAGTTGAGTTTGAAAATCTCATCAAGGCCGAGGAATGTCTTCCACAGCAAACTTTTAATATGGACGAGACTGGACTTGTGTGGATGAAGCGGTTCAGAAAATGGATGGAGGGATGTTACCTCGTACCGTAGTGTAGGATTTCAGACAGAGCATCCATAGTTACAGCCATTACTTTAGGGTTTATAAATTCAAGGTGTAAAAGAATGCAATCTACAATTGTCATGATGAGAGAGAAAGAGAGACAGAGAGAGAGAGAGAGAGAGAGAGAGAGAGAGAGAGAGAGATGTTCAATTTTTATGTTACAATGTCAATGTTTGTTAAAATTGGTAAGAATAAAACATAAAAAATGTTTGTAGTTTGTTGTTACCTGCTCTCTTATTCCACGTGTATACAGTTTATGGTGTAAAATAGTGGATATAATGTTATAAAAAAAGTTGTTTTCTGGACTTGGAACAGATTAAATTTTTTTACATTGATTCTAATGGGAAACATGGTTTCGGTTTTAGAACAATTCGGTTTTCGAACAGTCTTCTGGAACGGATAATGGTCGAAAACCGAGGTTTGACTGCATTGTAATAACAAGTAACTTCAATAAACAAGGACATGCCATATAAGTATATGCAGTAGCAGAACCCAATCACAGCTGTGCGACAATTTGCAGAGTCATCGAGCAGAGATCAAGTGATCAGTGGTGCAATACAAGACTATGATGGTTGTGCAGCTGCTGCAGATAAACATAGCACCATTTTTAAGTGACCTTTAGCAGTAACTGTAGTACCGGTTTAGGTTTGCAATTATACAGAAAGTCCTTGAGTGCTTTTAAGTATCTGGTGCTCTGGAATATTGATCAATGACAATTGTTCAAGTATGTAAAGAGCTGGAGCTACAATGATCAGAGCAATAATACTGTCCCACAAGGGTGTGCAAGAATTCAAAGATCCACTATAGATTTGACTCACTGTTTATGGAGTAAATGACGATAGGGAAGAAGCTGTTTGAATGTCTGCTGGTTTTGGTGCGCATGTTTCAATAGCGCTTACCTGAGGGGAGTAGCTGGAAGAGCTGGTGGTTAGGGTGTGGGGGAGGTCCAGTAGGATTTTCCGTGCCCTTGTCTCAGTTCTTGCGGTGTGCAAGTCCTCGAGAGTGGGTACGGGGGAAACAGATTTTTTCCACAGTCCTAACTGTCCACTGCAGTCGGATTTTATTCTAATTTGTGGCGGCCCCAACCCAGACTGCAATGGAGGAAGACAGGACTGATTCGATGACTGTTGTGTAGAACTGTCTCAGGAGTTCCCTTGACCGTGCCCATCTCAGTCATTGTTGTGCCGTCTGGATACATGTCAGAGCTGACGTGTCCCGCACAGCCCAGCATAAACGTCAACTGGCAGATAGACATTGGTCTTGGTCTCTTTCCCGGACGGATCACCTGGGGCAAATGGTTAGGCCAGACTGATTCCTGTAGCCCCCAGGTTCATTGGGCCTTTTGAACTTGAAAGGGTCATTTACCCTTCCGCCATCGTCTGAAGCTCTCAGCCTCCTTCCAAGTCACCTCCACTTTTCATGTCTCCTGAAGCTGGTCTCCTCTAGTCAGGGATGTGTCCAAGGACCGGCAACCCGAGGCCAAGGCCAAGGCCAAGGACTTGACTCCCAAGGCCGAGGCCAAGGCCAAGGAATTGACTTCCAAGGCCAAGGCCAAGGACCAAGCCCTTGCTTCCGAGGCCAAGGCCAAGGACCAAGGACTGATTTTCAAACTGAGGCCTAGCCAAGGACATGTATAAAACAATGCTATCATACCACTTGGCAGGTCCTCATGATTATCAACACCCCTCCATCATAACCCTTAGCACTCCCTAACGCTTGAATGAAGTGATTTTATTCAAAGAGTAGAACAGTCAGGGTATGTGTTATTTATACTGAGAAAAAGAAATAAAATCATATGATATACATTTATGAATTAATGTTTTAGTGCAGTAGTTTCTTAATATGAAGTAAATCAACACTCAACAGGCATGACATGGCACGGAACACAAGTTGAGAAATGACTTTGCATAGAAGTCAATCACTGACTAGAAAAAGCAGTAATCTCTCAGTGATCATTTTACAGTTTACCTGCAGCGAGTCCCAGGGACTCACTGATCAGAAAAGTATGAGTCCCATTATGCATTGAGAGAGTCCCAAATTTCGAATTCCGAAATGGTCTACTTATTCAATTGCATATGATAA
>NW_017805838.1:91955-98931 GCF_001891065.2 Hippocampus comes | reverse complement strand
TTTTTGATCCATTTATTTTTTGGAATAAACCTGGAGTACACAGCTGCTGATGTAATGTTCATTCTTAATGCATAGTTTTCAAACATTTACCCTTGAAACATTATACTTTTGAGTTTCAGAATTCTTGATGATCAATATCAGTCAAAATAGAAAAATGGGTTCCCATGATGAACGTTTACGGAACCCAACATTAGTTGTCGTGGTTTCCCATTGGGTAATCCGACGGAACCGAAAAACGGTTACCATGAATTTCTGAAATCCTCAGGCCTGGTCCTGAATTATTTAAATTTTTGCAGCATTTGTTTATAATTGTATGTATATGTTGTTTGTGTTATTATCATATGCAATTGAATAAGTAGACCATTTCGGAATTCGAAATTTGGGACTCTCTCAATGCATAATGGGACTCATACTTTTCTGATCAGTGAGTCCCTGGGACTCGCTGCAGGTAAACTGTAAAATGATCACTGAGAGATTACCGCTTTTTCTGCAGTCAGTGATTGACTTCTATGCAAAGTCATTTCTCAACTTGTGTTCCGTGCCATGTCATGCCTGTTGAGTGTTGATTTACTTCATATTAAGAAACTACTGCACTAAAACATTAATTCATAAATGTATATCATATGATTTTATTTCTTTTTCTCAGTATAAATAACACGTACCCTGACTGTTCTACTCTTTGAATAAAATCACTTCATTCAAGCGTTAGGGAGTGCAAAGGGTTATGATGGAGGTGTGTTGCAAATCATGAACACCTGGCAAGTGGTATGATAGCATTGTTTTATACATGTCCTCGGCTAGGCCTCAATTTCAAAATCAGTCCTTGGTCCTTGGCCTTGGCCTCGGAAGCAAGTCCTTGGTCCTTGGCCTTGGCCTCGGAAAATTTTTTCAAGTCCTTGGCCTTGGCCTTGCCTCGGAAAATTTTCCAAGTCCTTGGCCTTGGCCTCGGAGGCAAGTCCTTGGCCTTGGCCTTGGCCTCGGGTTGCCGGTCCTTGGACACATCCCTGGTTTCTACGGATGGAATTTATTTGATTCCTTCGTGATTTTTGCGGTCCTCGGATCCACTTTATACTTGTGGACAAGAGATTTGAGGCTCTAATCCTTCATTGTGTCCGAGGACCGGCAACCCGAGGCCAAGGCCAAGGCCAAGGACTTGACTCCCAAGGCCGAGGCCAAGGCCAAGGAATTGACTTCCAAGGCCAAGGCCAAGGACCAAGGACCGACCTTTGGTCCTCGAGCCGGTCCTCGAGGCCAAGGACCGGCTCGAGGAACATATCCCTGCCTCTAGTACACTCTGCCCTCCATATAGCCCTCATCTGCCACTGGTCATAGACGTCATCTCACCTACACTATCCTCAAGAGTGTAGATGTACATCACTGTGGTCGGGGTTTTCAGTATTTAGTTGACTGGGAGGGTTACGTTGGAGGAATGTTATTGGGTTTCTTAGTCCCTCATCCTCAACCCTTAGCCTCTTCTAGGAATTCTATGTGAGTTCCCTCACAAGCCGGGAGAGGCACTGGGAGTTTGGCTCATTGGGTCCTTGATGCTGTTCGTTACTTTGGTCCTTTATTTGGTCATGGAGGGCTGGGCTTCTTTTTATTCACGTTCGCCTGAGTTACAGAACGTTAAGTCTTCCATGTCTTTAGAGCTGAGCAGCTCTAGTTTTATTTATTTATTTAAATATCCAATTAAGGATAGCGTGCAGTAATTTCTGCAACACAATATTGACAATCGATAACAGCTGGTAATGCTGCAATCTGGCTTCAATTCACCACCACACCAAATGTGTCACTAAAAGTCCCTATCTCCAAAACGTGTGTATGCATGGGTTAAAGTTTTCGTACTTATACATACTTTTCACCATCAATTAAAAAAATGTTTTTTTTTTTTTTGGAGGGACTAGGTTCTTTGTGCAGTAAGTTGCGTACGCATTTTTCAGACATTTTGTGTATATGCAGCGTTGATAAGTGAGCCCCCTGGGCTTTTTGACCTGTAACAATTTGCCAGATATTAAACAGAACAAAACCTCAAGTAACTGAAGTGACCAGATATGATGAAAATTCTTTTTTTTTTTTTTGGTGGTGCTTTCTTTGTTTCAAGCCAACACGTGAAAGCTGTTTTTTTCACATACATGGCGGCCAATAGGAAACTCCTTTTTCATATGCTTGCCACTATTGTTGAAGTCTTGATTAGGTCTCGTGTGATGATAGCAGTTCAACACATTTCTATGACATTTAAGGTGCATTTTTTTCCATATAAATGTAGTCATAAATTCTGAATAGTACCACCCGTGGTGCATTTTACTGTTCTACAATAACTATAGAGTTTAAGAGCGCAGTGAAGTTTCAAAGGATACAGCCAGAGATTTTAAATCATCAGTACATGCAAAATTGATGGATGGGTTATGTCTTGAACGTGTGTGTTAAACTAACCATCTTCCACTTTTAGATGACCAAAGATATCGGACTCATATCGTTCTTTTTCTGGTACCTCAATGAAATCACTGTCGTCTTCATCATCCTCTTCAACTGATGAAGCCTTAATGTGAGAAGAAAATGTGTTTGAAACATTTAGTCCAAGTAGTAAATCTCCTGATGTAAAGCCATTTTCACATTGCACTCATTCAGTGTGATAGAGCTACACAGCAAAGCGAAACAACCTGCCCATATACACTCAAAGAAAGACTTTTACAGAGCTGACATGACAAGACTACAAGAACTGCAACTGTCTTGTTGTTGTTCATAAGCAACACAAAGATGAAAAATTTAATTTCACGTCAATGTAATTTTAAATAGAACTTGAATTATTGTCAAGGTCTTTCATGTCTGCGTGGCTTGGATTATTTACCTTGCATTATCCAGATTTATTTGTTCGCATGTAGAAGATCACAATATACAATGGTTGGATTGATTGAATTTTGATGTCAATTATTTATTATACGCAAAGCCTAATCTGAAGATGTATTGTCAAAGCTGGGACATTAGGTTAACTTCACTCTTTTTAAAATTTCTTTGTTCAAAGAACGGAAAGTTTTAACCAGTCCCCCAAATGTTATACAAGACCTTGGGAGGGGCCTCTGAAGTTGAATACTGCAAAAGTTAAGAGCTCTTCCTTTATTTTCTCACTTGTCTCCGCACTTCAGCTGGACGCTAAACCTCCTCTGGCATGTGATCTCTCTTCTGCGGGGACCTGAATATCAATTTTCTCCTCTTTTTTTCCCCAAGAACGAATCTTTTCTAGTTTTATTTTTTGGGCTGTGAGCCAAGTGTTCCTTTCGCAAATGCAACAAGCCATCGCGAATGTGACAAGCTAATATGCATGAATTACACCCTGCTTCTATATGCCAGGCCCAACAAAATGTGTGGACGCCTACTGCAAGAACTAGCTGATCAGCGCGCCTCCCAAAGGCTGCCGCAGATCCAAGTTGCTACGCAAATCCATGTGTTCTGCGAGACCACATTTAGCTTTTTCTTTTTAACTTGATTTTTCAACATCTTCCTGACACCTCTTTTTCTTCAACTGACCTGGCCGCTCACTCAAATCAGGGCTTCCAGATCTCATCTCATTTGGTGCCAATTCCAACAAACCGTGACTGCAACATTTGCAGAATTTAACAGATCATGTATAATGTCTGTGCTTTAAATAGGGGTGAGGGGGTTAGAGTTAAGCTTACAAGTCCCATGTTTGTCTGGCATCATGCCATGACCCGAAGAAATTCAAGGATTAATTAGAAAAAAAAGTAATTGAAATCTATAAGTCTGGAAAAGGTTACAAAGCCATTTCCAAGAATCTGAGGCTTCAGCAAACCACTGTCAGAGCCATTATCCACAAATGGATAAAACTGGGAACAGTGGTAAACAATCTCAGGAGTGGTTCTACCAGCTAATATTACGACAAGTGCAACAACGACTCATCAAAGAAGTTGCAAATGTACATAGAACAACATCCAAAGAACCCCAGAGCTCACTGCCCTCAGTTCAGGTCAGGGTTCTCGGTGGTCATAAGAAAGATGGTGGCCAAAAAATGGCATCTATGGGAGAGTTCCCGGGCGAAAGCCACCGCCGTCCAAAAGGAACAGAAAGAACACAAAGGCTCATCTCACATTTGCCATCTTGATGATCCTCAACACGTTTGGAAAAACATTCTGTTGACTGATGAGTCAAAAATGTAACTTTTTGGAATGTTTGCAGCCCGTTACAGCTGGGGTATAAAATGGCACAGCACTTGATAAAACGAACATTATGCCAAAAGTGAATCATGGTGGTGACAGTGTAATGGTCTGTGGCTGCTTTGCTTCCTCAGGACCAGGACAACTTGCTGTTATTGATGGGACAATGAATTCTGCTGTCAACCAGAAAATCCTGACGGACAACATCTAACAATCAGTTTGCGCCCTCAAACTCAAGATGTTTTGGATCCTGCAGCAGGAAAATGATCCAAAACACACCAGCAAGTACACATCTGAAAAGCTAAGAAAATAAAATAATGAGGTTTTAGAGTGACTAGGTCAAAGTCTGGATTTGAATTCAATTAAGATGTTGTGGTGTGACCTTAAACGGTCAGTTCATGTGAGAAAACCCAATTATGGCAGAGAAGAAGCAATTCTGCGAAGAAGAGTGGGCCAAAATTCCTCCTCAGCGATGTGAAAGACTCATCACCAATTATCGCAAATACTTTATTTCAGTCATTGGGGCCAAGGGTGGCAAAACCCATTGGGTTTTTCACAAAGGGCCAGGTCGGTTTGGATTTTCTTGTGTCTAAATAAATTAAATTGGCATTGAGAAATGGCATTTTGTATTTACTTGGGTCATCTCTGTGTGATGTTAAAATTGGTTTGATGAACTGAAACATTTGTGTGTGTGTGTGTGTGTGTGTGTTTATATATATATATATATATATATATATATATATAGCTGGATAGCTCAGTTGGTAAGGCACCAGATTGGCAGACGGGGGTTAGAATCCCGCTTGGGGCAAAATGAGCAAACAACACCATCTAGTGTGGGTCCTTGGGCAAGACCCTTCACGCTAATGCATAACTCATACAATGATGAGAGACAATAATACGAATGGCATGCTGGCTCAGACGTCGCCCGGCCAAACAAGGTCTTGCGTCAGGTGCTGGGGAACCAGAGCGCCTTGATGAAAAATGGGCTCCTGGAACAAAGCGGAGATGGGCGAGATGCGATAACATGTCTCTGTTGGAATGCTACAACTCAAGCAACCGTAGTCAGAGGGGTTACATGCAGAGAATGTGGCCTGAATGGTTACTTCGAAACCCACAGTCACGGTTGACCACGAAACAACTAGTAGCTCAGTGTTCCAACATCCACAAACGGCAATTGCTATCACAACTTGAGATTGATGAGGTGCAACGCAGATTACATGGTGAAGGGCCCCAGGCTGCCAAATCAGAGGAGGAGGTTTTACCAGAGATTGGGAGGCAAGCCCCAATGAATGCAGATGATGAGATTGGGAGGCCAGCCCCAATGAATGTTGCTGAGCGAGGCAGCAACTGACCTGAGAGCGAAGATCATGACGAAAATGAAGGCTGGGCAACCTAGAAACCAATTACAAAGGCTATGTGAAGTACCACCTGAAAGTCTCATGGAAACTGTGAATGAAGCACTGAGGGCGATCCCTACCGTAACGATCACGGAAACCAATGAGCTGATATACGCTTCAGCATCAGTGATCTTCGAGATGCTTGGCTATAAGAGCAACCATGGGAGCCATGAGATTCGTAACCCATCATGGAAAAGATGGTTGGAGGCTAAGATCAAGGCGGCTCGGAAAGATGTGAGTCAATTGAGGGAGGCCCAGAGAGGTGTGATGAAAAGGCCGATACGTGAGCGGTACATCCAGATGACCATATCTGAGAGACTCGAAACTGCCAAACAAAGGCTTCAAGCCTTGTCCAGTCGCCTAAAGAGGTACATGAAAGATAATGAGGCCAGACGAAAAAACAGGCTGTTCGCAACACACCCTGTGAAAGTGTACGCTCAGTGGCAGGGTTCTAACAGCAGAGCAGACCCACCAAGACTGGAAACTGAAATGTACTGGAAAAGCATATGGGCGAAGGAGGTCGCACAGAACAGCAGTGCACATTGGCTGGTGACTCTGAGAGAGGATCACAGCAACCTCCCTGAACAGAACCCAGTTACCATAACAGTGGCAGACATACAGGAAAGAGTCTCAGACATGAAAAACTGGACAGCACCAGGCCCGGACATGGTCCACACCTACTGGCTAAAGAAACTCACAGCACTCCATGGGCGCCTAGCAGCACAAATTAACCAGCTGCTGTGGGATAGGACTCATCCAGGATGTCAAACCGAAGGGCGAACGATCCTGATCATGAAGGATCCCTCAAAGGGTGCAGTCCCATCCAACTATCGGCCAATAACCTGTCTCTCCACAACATGGAAGCTCATGTCAGGCATCATAGCGGCTAAGATAAGTGGACACATGGATCAATGCATGAGCGAAGCACAGAAGGGCATTGGTAGAAATACCAGAGGAGCCAAACATCAGCTCCTGGTTGACAGAACAGTCGCACAAGACTGCAGGCCCCCGACATACCAGCCTGTGCACAGCTTGGATTGATGAACTCAACTCAACTCCATTGTATTTATAGAGCACTTTCAAACAGCCATCGCTGCACACAAAGTGCTGTACATGGAGCAACTAACATATACAACAGTAAAGCAAAGCAACAAAGCAGTATCAAAGACGGTAGAAAGCACCAAACAGTATAACTCAGATCATAATTTGTGTCATGCTGAGTCAAATGGCAAAGAATACAAGTGAGTAAGCCTGTGACTCAATGCCACATACATGGATCACTGAATGCTTGGAGTTGTATAAGGTGAACAGGACCCTAAGAGCCTTCGTTGCAAACTCGATGAGGATGTGGAAACCACACTGGAAGCCAATGGCAAGCCACTTACCCAAGTGTCCATCAAATGTGGCATA
>NW_017805838.1:83228-91159 GCF_001891065.2 Hippocampus comes | reverse complement strand
ATCGCCATATCGATATCGGCCCCGGTATCGATATCGCGATATCATTATCGGCCCCGGTGGCTGGAGAGGGCTGGCCTAAAGGACAGCACAGAGGCACTCATCCTGGCTGCTCAGGAGCAGGCCCTGAGCACCGATATACCACACAAGACAAGACCCAAGGTGTAGATTGTGCAAAGAGGCACCTGAGACGATCGAACACATAACTGCAGGGTGTAAGATGCTGGCAGGGAAAGCCTACATGGAACGCCATAACCAGGAGGCTGTCATAGTCTTCTGAAACATCTATGCGGAGTATGGACTGGAAACACCTCCAAAGGTGGTGGAGAATGACCGAGCGAAGATCCTGTGGGACTTTCAGATCCAGACTGACAAGATGGTAAAAGCGCAGTGCTGGGAACAGCAAGGATACTGCGCAGAACCCTCAAGCTTCCTGGCCTCTGGTAGAGGACCCGAGCTGAATGGGGGACGGAGGGGTGAGACGAGGATTTTTTTTTAAATATATGTATGTATATCAAACAGTGATTCATGGCTGCAAAGCTTCTGCCTTTAATCAAATACTTCTGGAACCATAAAGGCGGCATAGCACATTGTATGGGATTAAAAGTGCAAATTTAAAACTTTTTTTTTCCTTGAACAGATAAATAGTGCAACTTTTAGTACTCAATACAGTATATGACCAAAACATCACATTTTGGATGAGGTCCGGGACCAACCTGTGCTTATCATCACTTCCAACTTTCTGTTGATTTTCTCACATGTACTGTTGTACAAACGGAATCAGGCAACTTCAGCATTTTACTGCTCAGAAGCACATACCTGGGTTCCACTGTTTTCATCAAGTGGAGAAAAATAGACTTCTCCACTATATATATGGCTAACATATCTTTGGCGATGTGCAACGCTACCGAATGACTCCTCCACAGTAAGCTGATTTTAATGTGAGTTTGTTGGATGTTGCAGTCTTGTTCCACTCGTAAAGCTTGCATTTCACTCACTCAGCTGGATGCCTCATTGCTATGCACTTTCAACAAACTTGGTGCCACGCAGACACTTGTTCCACGTCTGTTGCCACAATTTCCATAGCAGATAAGCGCCAGCAGGCATTACAACTCTTGGGAATCTTTTTGATTAAATGTGGAGTAACATCTTTATGTTTCTTGGGGTTCATTCATCAAACATAATTATTAAATTAATCATCTTAATATTTGACCACTTCACAACTTTGCACAGATGCATTTTGATTTGTCACAGCTCGAGTAGTCGGACACTATAGTCTCGTGTGTGTGCTCAAACATCAGAGATACTTAAATCGAAGTGAAGCTTTTTATTGTACATGGACAGAACTCCTCCGACAGCCATTAGAAAGACACTTCTACACACGCGCGCTCCAACAAATGATGACAGCCAAAAACATCCCAAAATACACAACACACACAGACGTTTCTTTTCTTTTCACCCCCACACGGTGAGTTTTTTAACCTTGCATGTCTCAATGTTGCGTGAAACGGAAAACCAGCCAGCCTGTTTTACATGTTTCCCTAGCTTCAAAACTCAGGGTGAACAGGCTTGTGCAAGGCTTGCTGATGAGCTGATCATTTGAATAAGGTGTGTTGGGGCAGTGAAACATCTAAAACAGGCTGGATAGGGGCTCCCGAGGACTGAACTTTGACACCCCGGTTTAGATATTTGAGATGCAAAAAATACGAGTGTCAAGTCAATTTCTGTTTGAAACAAATCTTTCCACAAAAGGCTATTTTTTTTCTGTTGTACTGCTGATTACTAAAGAACACAGAAAGGTTGAGACAAATTTGTTCTCCTCCTGGAAAAAGAGTGTCTAACCTTTATTTTGGTAGGTTCCTTGTGTATATAGCTGGAACACAATATTCTGTGGGCCTTGAAAGATTAATCAAAATCCTCCAAAAACAGAGTTAGCTGCTCAGAAAAAGGCTGACAGTGAATGTGTCATTTGTTTGGGAAAGCTGGATTCCCCTCATGAACCCTCTGCATTTAACTTTAACTGGGTTTGGGACTATCCGATAGTTTTCACTGGCCCCGAGAGGTGCAAAGAATAACCGATTAATGGACAATTAATGTATTATCAAATGAATCGATTATTGTTTTGTTAGGGCGGCACGGTGGGCGACTGGTTAGCATGTCTGCGTTGAAGAGGTGCAGGGTTCGCGTCCAGCTCCGGCCTTCATGTATGGAATTTGCATGTTCTACCTGTGCTGGCGTGGGTTCTCTACAGGTACTCCGGTTTCCTCCCAACATTCCAAAAACATGTGTGGCAGGTTAATGGACCTCTCTAAATCGACCCTATGTGTAATTGTGAGCACAGATGTTTGTTCGTCTTTGTGTGCCTTGCAATTGGCTGGCAACAAGTTCAGGATGTACCCTGCCCACTGCCCGAAGACAGATGGGACAGGCTCCAGCGCTCCTGCGACCGTTGTGAAGAGAAGCAGATTAGAAATGGATAGATGGATGGATGGATGGATGCAATTTTATCCTCTCAACAGAAACAGATTAGAAATGGATAGATGGATGGATGGATGGATTATTTTGATAATCGAGTAATCGTTCCGAGACCTTGTTTAATTAATTTAAAATTGCCAAAATACATGCAATTTTATCCTCTCAACAGAATGCAATGATGGACGTTTTTGCCTATTTTTTTTTTAATTGTGACATACCAAAGCAGTCACTGAATCAATTAATTTGTGTGTGCATTTTTTGCATTGTATATTTCAAGTTTTGTGGGAAGGAATGCAAATTTATTTTTTTAACTGATTCATGGACACATTTATTTTGTAAAATAATCATTCACTGCAGCCCTAATTGAGAATGAGCTTTTGTTATGTTTTATGAAAAAGAATTGAATTAATGATATATTCCTCCATATTCAAATCATTAAATGTACAGACGCACCCACTCACCAAAATAGGACTTTTTAAATAGAATGATCTTGGCCTGTTTTTGAAAATAAACAATTGTGTGTTGCATTGGACAACTGCTACCCTCACTTAAATTGTCAGAGAGAGATGGGACTACATTTAAAAACCCATTCAATCTTATGAACTGAAATTTAAATGTACTACACATTGTGATGGGCATTTGGTGCTGTGGCTATTTATATGCTAATGTACACTTGGCCTGCCAAGTTCTGGCAAATGATCACCGCACTGGGAAGTGTGTGTGTGTGTGTGTGTGTGTGTGTGTGTGTGTGTGTGTGTGTGTGTGTGTGTGCGCGCGCCTGCATGTGTGTTTGAAGAGGTGGGGTGGGGGATGGTTAGTCGATGTGAGGTTATCAAGGCAAATAGGAAGGAAAAAACAGAATGGAGGAATGAGGATAATGATGGGAGCATACAGTGAGGTGAAAAAGTGAAAGAGTTTTTATGATACGGTCTTAATAATCACAACGGCTTGGAAAAAAAAACAGGGTGAAATTTTAAAATATTTAAAAAAGTATGGCTTTCGACCATATCACAACACACAAATACCTGCTCCAAGGTTACAGAGGAGCTGTTCAACTCGATTATTGTAGTAAAGTTGAAGAGGTTGGATAAGACTTTGCGGAAGGTTTGTTTTCGTTGGAGTGAACTTCATTGTGAGGCAAGGGTGGAGAAAAGGATTTTGTATTATGCAACAGGCGGGCTTTTCGTTGTAGGGGGAAGCAGAAAAGAGGGAATGGCTTTAATGCATGAAGTTTTTTTCACACTAGGGGGTATTTCCACACACGTAGGTTTCTTTGTAGAGGAGTTTCACTCTATGTATGTGTGTGTGTGTGTGTGTGTGTGTGTGTGTATATATATATATATATATTACACACACACACACACACACACACACACACACACACACACACACAATAGCAAAATTTACAACAGGCGTTTGATCCTTGAATCGACCGATAAATGTCCTGGTTCAATTAGAGCCGTCCTCATCATGCTGGTCACATTTTGACAGCATGAGACCAAGATGACAATTAACAATGGATAAACAGTACTTGCCATTGTGATACTTCAAAGAGGGTGTTCTCAGACACAAGTTGCCACTGAGCTAAGAGTGTCATCAGCAGGTTGCAATAGAGCTACCACTGGAAGAGTCACAGAAAGATGTAAAAGAGGAGGTTCTTTGGCAACATCCCATGCTGATCCTCGCTAGATTGTGAACAATGCTCTGAAAAACCGGATGATGAATGCCACTCAACTCCAGGCACATTAAAGAGAGGTGAGAGGCACCCAAGTGTCACGTCAGACCATTCGAGATAAGCGTGGTTTGCGTGATAGACGACCTGCAAGGGTACCTGACCACAACCATTAGGCACAGGCGTCATCGTCAGTGAGCATTTACATAGGTGTGTTGCAACAGAGAGTCGGAAAACATGCAGGGCAGGGGCCCTCCATGACCTGAGTTTTGACACCTATGTTCTCGAAGCTCTGTGGAAAGCAAGATCTGATGTGGCGCACAAATGTTGGGCATGAAAAATATAGTCGTGGCTCTGATGAACCGGATTAGGGTTCTATCGAAGTTCCTATAACTTTGCAAACTCTTTCCTGACAAACTGTCATGTCAGAGGACCCTGTGTTGACATAAAACAGTCTCTTTGCAGAAGATAAGTTTCTGGGAAAGAACTTATTATTATTATTAGTAGTATTTTTTTTTTTTTTTTTTTGGTCACAGAGCTGAAAGAGGCTCACCACAAGAAAGATAGAACTGTTTTGGTCAAAGACATGGGTAACAGGAGTCCCTTTATTATTATTATTATTTTTTGCACTCAAGGAGTGAAATGCACCGCGATTTGCTGCTACAGTATACGGTGAAGAAAATCGTTTTGGCTGAAAGTGCTGCTTAGCAAGCAGTAATTAGAGGGACTGTGTCATGGGAAAATATTCTCCGAGGTGCAGGACGGAGCAGTCAATGGCACAGCATTGTGAATATAAGAACACTTGCACAACTAAAAGGAGATCAGTTGAAGACTCACCGCGGAGTTGTTGGCTGCATTAAAAACACACAATCAGCCATCTCGTTACCTCTGCGTCCCGCGTCCTAGACGCATAATTTTCCCGCGGGACGCACAGTTCCAAATAATGTGCGCTTTTGGGACGCAAGGAAATTTCTCAGTCAAAACCCCAAAAAAACTACGGTAAATCTTTTTTCCAGCAACGATCACAGTTTGACCATCGCCACCATTGTTGTTTTGATCTCGCGTTAAGGAATCTCGCATGACGAGATTTCCATTCTCGCGAGACGAGATTAGCGAGCTCGGCCTTCACCTCGCGGGAAGCAGACGATTTCCAAGTTGTGTAACGTTAAAACAAGTGTTGCGAACAAGTGTTGCGAACAAGTGTTGCGAAAGTTTATTGCGGAGATATCACAGAGGAAGCAGCTAAAGTTGGATAGTTTTTTGCGATGATAAGTTGACTTTGAGAAAGCCTTGCATCATTGGAAGCAGAGAAAAGAGAGGAGAATTTATGAACTAAAAGACTGAACCATGGGATGAAATAAGAACCTATTTCTCAGCAAATCTTGTATGCCTGAATTTTTAAAAAATTTGCAGCATTTGTTTATAAGAAATAAACCTATTATCAATGTATATTGTTGTTTGTGTTGTTATCATATGCAATTGAATAAGTTTTGTGTTGTTGTTTTATGTTGAGAGGGAAGAAATTTCATCTGTGCCGTATGCACATTTGACAATAAAGTTGGATCCAATCCAATCCAATCCAATAAGTAGACCATTTCAGAATTCGAAATTTGGGACTCTCTAAATGCATAATGGGACTCACACTTTTCTGATCAGTGAGTCCGTGGGACTCGCAGGGCTCAAACTGTAAAATTATCACGGCAAAATTATCAAAAAGTATTCTTTTTCTAAACTACATCTTTTCTTAGATTTGATTCTTCTTGGGACAATTTTTCCTTTGATCACCACCTTGGTCCAAATATAATTTTGCTTTTTGTGGAACTCTATTCACAGTGGATTACAATTTTCTGTGGGGTATCAATTCCCAAGGATTAAAAATTTCTGAGGAATGTGGTTTTCTTTTGAATATTTATTTCTGAGGATTATAGTTTCATCTAGATTCCAATTTGCTGCTCAAAACACCTTGGTGAGGACGACCCTTTGCTGAAATGACACCAAGGCTGAGTGGGACCAGTGCTGGCACGGAGGGGGGAGGTCCTCAACTACAGAGAAAACCACACGCACTCAAGTTGGTTGTTCTGCAAGTCCAGTAACGATGCACGAGGAGTACCGCTGAGTAACCAACCCAAACCTATGGGAGGTTTTGGAAGGAGATAGCCCCAAACCTACAACTACTACACTTGCAAAGAAGTAAGATGGCCACAGGAAGCGGCGAGGCAGACCTTGAGGAGCCCCAGCCGACCCTATCTGTAAAGAAATCTCAGGATGACATACTTTGCTAGTTCAACTTGTTTTATATAGAAGAGAACAGGAACCCTGGACACCCAAGATAAGAGGAGTGATTGAGGAATTAAGTCCATCAGCCCGGAAGCAGGAACTCCCAACAGTAATGAAGAGGGTCCTCATTGAAGGTGAATCATTTTACTTCGAATAAACTGGCTGAGATGATGGTGTATTGAACTGTAGTTGTAATCTGATGTTAGCACTTCCAAGAAACAAACAGGAAAATGGACAGACACACACACGCACGCACGCACACACACACACACACACACACACACACACACACTTTTATTGTTGTCCACAAATATGCCTTTACTACGCTGTGTCAAAATACTTGGCGTCATCATCCGTTTGGAAGATCAACTCAAGGCTACTGGTACACAGACAAAGCCCACAGAGACAGCAGGATAAAATGCAAACAGGGCTGAAATGAATAAGGGCCCCTGTTGCTTGTAGCACACGAACAATTTATCACCAATATAGTGTGATTTTTGCCCATCTCATATCCATTTAGATTTTGCTCTCCTGATTGTTACTGTATGCCAAGAAATTTATCCCACACTAATGAGGAAAAAGCTTTTCCTCCTTGTCTCTCTTAACTACACTCCTTTTCACTGTTCAATTGTAGCCCTCAATCTGGCCAAAACACACATGGCTTCTTTGTCTCAAGGGAGTAGTCAGGTCATATGATCAGTAAAGTGACATCTTTATGTCACTAATCTTCTGTGGCAGGTCTATTAGCCAGCCCAGAGCTTTCCAAACCATTTTCTATCAAGGAGAATTTTCTCAGCTGTCTAGTTAACTACCCCTTTCTATCTTGTCCAGATCATCCATAAAAACGTCATTCTACATTCTCACCGTTCCAATCATGAAATTAGACCCTACACTTCTTTATTTAACATGGCACACGCTGTACTACCTTAAGACACAAAATTATTATTCTACAAAGAACCACCATATAAAAGGCACTCTTGGTTTGTGGGGCCCAGGAATGAAATAACATACTAATTTAGGGACCATAAAGAACACAAACAAATCCATCCGATCCAGCCTGATGATCCAAATAGACCTAGCAGTTGTAATGGGGAAACCAGCTTCCTATATACAGTACAATCACAATCAATAAAAACCCCTTGAACAAGTGTGTGTCTCCAATAACAGTTTATAATTATACCGGACAAACTATATATATATATATATATATATATGAGGCGGCTGGATAGCTCAGTTGGTAAGGCATCGGTTTTGGCGTACGGGAGACGATGGTTCGAATCCCGCTTGGGGCAAAAATGAGAACATAACACCATCCAGTGTGGGTCCTTGGGCAAGACCCTTCACGCTAATGCCTACCTCATACAATGATGAGAGACAATAAAATGAATGACATGCCGGCTCAGACGTCGCCCGGCCAAACAAGGTCTGCGTCAGGTGCTGGGGAACCAGAGCACCTTGATGAAAAATGGGCTACTGGAACAAAGCGGAGATGGGCGAGATGCGATAACAT
>NW_017805838.1:70086-80285 GCF_001891065.2 Hippocampus comes | reverse complement strand
ATATATATATATATTCAGTGTATGTATGTATACAGTATGTTTATATTGTTTATATGTGCACATATTCATGTATGTCTGTATAAATAGATAGATAAAAAGATAGAATCAAACGCCATGACATTTGTACTATGAGGCGGATATGCTAACCAGTCAATGATCCCCTCAATTTTATGGGATACTTAAGTAACTGGCGGCCCGGTGGTCCAGTGGTTCGCGTGCTGACCTCACAGTGCAGAGGTGCAGGTTTCAGTTCCAGCTCCAGCCTTCCTGTTTGGAGTTTGCATGTTCCCCCGCTACCTGCGTGGGTTTTCTCCGGGTACACTGGTTTCCTCCCACATTCCAAAAACATGCATTTCAGGCTAATTGAACACTCTAAACTGTCCCTAGGTGTGAATGTGAGCACGAATGGTTGTTCGTCTCTGTGTGCCCAGCAATTGGCTGGCAACTGGTTTAGGGTGTGCCATTCCTACTGCCCAAAGACAGCTGGGATTGGCTGCAGCACCCCCCCCCCGCGACCTTTGTGAGTGAGGATGAAGCGGATCGGAAAATGAATGGATGGACTTAACTAACTCTCAGTTCCAAATACGTGTCTGTGTTCCGCGCCGACGCTCCTCTCTCCTTTCTCCTCATCCTTGACTCCACCAGCCATCCATCCAACCGCACTAAGGCTGTCCAAAAGTGCCAACATCTCTGCTGAATGGGGCTGTGAAAATTGCTGCCCATTGCAGGCGCAAAAAACACAAGCATCATCGGGCTGTCGAGCTGCGACGGTCAAAAAGCGCTGACATTCCCCTATCAAAATCAGTGCTGGTAAACACGTGCTGCCGAGAAACCGCAGCCATCAAGCAAAGATTCTTCTCCTTCAACGAATGTCCTGAAAATGGTCCACAACAGGTCCACACAAAAAATAACAGACACCATATCACAAAACAAAATGCTGCCAACTCAGGAGATATCCTGACATTTCTCTCAAGAATACCTTGATAATCTTGGAATTTCACTATACCCTGCACAGATTCAAGACACCCTGTACCAGACGCAGACACTTCCAAAACCAAGTTCTGGTTGTCAAAATGAGTGAAATCGGAAAAAGAGGACATATTAAGATTTTGAAGGCAATCTTTTCAGTGGTAGCTTCAAATATTCAATCATGGTCTGATCCGTCATCCATCATAAATCAAACTCTGGCAGCACATAGAGCCGAACCAATCACAAGCCATAGTAGCGGAACCAATGAGAGGATGGATAAACTCACTCGTAACAGGGCCTGCGAGTGAATCTACAATCTGACTGGCTTAAAGAAGAATCAGCGACTTCAGTGGTGTGTGTGTGTGTGTGTGTGTGTGTGTGTGTGTGTGTGTGTGTGTGTGTGTGTGTGTGTGTGTGTGTGTGTGTTCGACACATGCTATCAAGGTCCAGAAGGTGTGGGGAAATAATATGTGCAACGAAGCTTAAATCTGATTGGACAAAAAAAAAAAATAACTCCAAACATTTTTAATTACCGTATTTTCCGCACTATAGGGCGCACCAAAAATTCTTCCATTTTCTTAAAAGCTCACCGAGCGCCTTAAAATCCGGTGCGTCTTGTGTATGGTCATTACGGTAATACGTCGACTCCAAGATGGCTCCTTCCTGGAGACATGCTTCCATTGTTCTCATTTGCTGTTGGTTCAGTGAACTGTGTCGCTGCTTTATTAAATAAGTTTGTGTTGCAGTTCCGAAAAAAAGGAGAGCTGTGGTGTTAATTTTTTGAAACAGTCTCAACAAATACAGGTACGTCTTTGTCTGTCTTTGTGCCTTCTTCCGTTCGACTCGAGAGGCGTTCAAGACCGGCTCCGAAAAACGTAAACTAACGATTACTTCAATGAAACCACAAAAATTTAAAATAATACATCAAAACTGAAAAGCAAGCGAGGATATCACAAAATAAATTCTATAGCCCCTCCTACAGAATTTATATTGTGATTTCATCATTTGTGAATACACAACAAAGGAATAAATAACGACTACTTACGTCTGATAGTTTTGTTGGAGCTATGATTAAGGAAATGGCAATGCCCTTTTTGGAGGCGGTCATGAACGCCTCTCGAGTTTAACGAAAGAAGAGAAGGCACGGGGACGGACAAAGACGCATTTGTTGAAAAAAGGAGAGCTGTGGTTTATTTATTTATTTTTTTAAAGCAGACTTTATTAGTGGTTTTCACAGTCTCAACAAATACAGGTACTGTACGTCTTTGTCCATCTCCGTGCCTTCTCTACTTCCGTTCCACTCGAGAGGCGTTCATGGCCGCCTCCGAAAAACATAAATTAATTTTTACTTCAATGAAACCACGAAGAAAATCAAGAGAGGAAATCACAAAATAAATTCTGTAGGGGGGGATACAGAATTTATTTTGTTATTTCCTCGCTTGATTTTCTGTTTTGATGCATTATTTTCAATTTTCATAGTTTCATTTAAGTACAGTAATAGTTAATTTACGTTTTTCAGAGGCGGTCATGAACGCCTCTCAAGTTGAACAGACTCCTCTCGAGTTGAATGGAAGGAGCGTAACACCATCTAGTGGAGGCATTGTCGATTGCGCCTTATAATGCGAAGTGTCCAATGTATGAAAAAAATTTACAAAATAAGCTCTTCATTGAAGGTGCGCCTCATAATCCAGTGCGTCTTTTAGTGCGGAAAATACGGTACCCACAGAGGTCTGGAATCCTCCGGGCTGAAGAGGAAAAGAAACAACTGTTATGGACACAACCAACATCTGTTCAAAAGCCAACATCTGTGATGATATGGGGCTGTGTTTAGTGCCAATGGCATGGGTAACATACACCTCTGTGAAGGCACCATTAATGCTGGAAGGTACATCAAGGTTTGCATTGCTGTTTTTGCATCAAAATTCATATTTTGCGCCTCATTATTACATATTAAAAAACAGCTGAGAATGAAAGGCTGACCGTCCAAAGTAGTGATGGGTATTGGAAGCAGTTCTCGTGTTCATTTTCAAAAGCGCCCACATTTTCCACTTTCAAATTGCCTAAGACTAATTGTCAATTCGCCACTGACTGCAGCAGCCGAATGCTTTGAGGCAGTAAGAACTCACAGCGCAGAGTCAACTTTCAGGAATAGTGAAAAATCTGTGGGAAAGCAGGAAAAGGATGGGTATCTGGACACACAGATCAGCTACTCAATGTGGAAGCAGTTCTCCATCCATCCATCCATCCATTCTCTAATCCGCTTATCCTCACAATGATCGCGGGGCGTTCTGGAGCCTATCATTCTGAAGTAGGCGGGGGACACTCTGAAGTGGTTGCCAGCCAACCGCAGGGCACACATAAACAAACATCCGCGCTTCCACTCACACACGCAGGGACAATTTAGAGTGTTCCATTAACTTGCCATGCATGCTTTTAGAATGTGAGAGGAAACCGGAGTACCCGAAGAAAACCCACACATGCAAGGGCAGAACATGCAAACTCCACACAGGTAGGTTGGAGCTGGAATCAAACCCTGCACCTCTGCACTGTGAGGCCGACATGCTAACCAGTCGAACACCGTGCCGCCCTGCACTGCTCATTGCCAATCTTATCTATAAAAAGTTCTCTAGATGCCGTTATTTTCAATTGCTTGCATTTAACCGTTTTTTAAATACTTTTTGGGGGGATCTTTATGAAGAGTAAAAAAAAAAAAAACTTTAAATAAATTTGACTTTGTAGAATTCATTACAGCGAAGCTTTTTAAAATAAATTTAGCTTCTAGACAAGAAAATAAAGTTTACTGTTGTATACCATGTTAATTTAAGGATAAAAAACAATTGTTTTATGTTCATTCATTGTATTGTTATATTTTATTGTTTAATTAAATCCTTGCTTGAGTTCCCTGGGATTAATGTGCCCCCAAAAAAATGCTCCACAAAGTTAGAAAGTTGCTCTTCAAATGAAGTTGTTGATTCACAAAGTGCTCTTCAAAGAAAAAAAATATATGTATTTTGAGCCTTGTGAGTGTGTGTGTGTGTGTGGGGGGGGGGGGGTTGTATGTGTAGACAGATTGATCGACAGAGCGTCAGACAAAGCGATTGATCCTGCAGGAGCTCAGCAGTAAATTGAGGTAAATTTGAATGGTTTGAATTTGTCACAAGATGTGAAAGGACCAAGTAATCATGTAAAATTACTGCGTTGATTTGAGAATAATGTCATGAAAAATGTGGAATAGTGAAAAATAGTTCCCAAGATGGTTTGAATGAGCTCAAGCGCTCAAAGTTAGAATGTGAAAGATGAGCTTTTTTTGTTGTCCATTCACATAAATGTATTTGCTTCTTGCTGTTTTTTAATTCATGAAGAAAATGTGGGGTTGTGGGACAGCTGGGAAATTTTGGAATGTGGAAAATAGTTCCCTGAATGTCTAAAATTTTATGAATATTTGGAAGTTTGATTGAGAAATGTGGAATCCTCTTCAGCATTGACACCATAATGATCTATTTTTGTTTTAGCTAGAAAAAAAATGTACATTGATTTTGAGCCAGATTGTGTTGCATTTTGGAGGTTCCTATATTACAATGTGCAAGGTGGGAAGGTGAACATGCAGAGAAAATAAATACTTGTGGTTTATCCATCAAAGCAATGATTTCAAAGTTTGGTGGTCTGCAGGCTCCCTCTAGCGGTATACTAAAGGATTACAGCCAAAGTAAAGTGCAGTTATATTTTTAATTTATGCAATCATTTTGCATTTAATCTTTCAGAATTGTTTGTTTAAAAGTATTTAGTACTGTACATTGTTATTTTACTGTTATGTGAATTAAAGTTTAATCGAACCATGATTTTTTTTTTCCCTATGTTTAACCAAAGTATGTTTTTATGTTCAAACTGCATGTTAAGTGTCTTATAATAATGTTAAATATCCCTTTTAGAAATGAAATCTCTGCGCCACAGAATTTTAATGTTGGCCAGAAGGGTGGTGCTTTGACAACTAAACATTAATTGGGTGATACTTTGTGTAAAATGTTTGAGAACCACTACATCTAGAGTCAAGTCATCAGTGTTTTAGAAAAAAATAATATAATTAACTCATCATTCAAAGTCACATTTAAAATCAACTTTCACAAAATGTACAAAATGTTAACTCACCGTTTTGTTAACTCTGTTCTGAGAGTCAATGTTCAACTTCCTCAATTTCAGCAGGGAAGCTTCGAGGGAGCTTTTAAGATACAGTGCTCTACTCAACAGACGCTGATTAGCACCTGACTTCGTGAAGACCTATGAACACACAAATAAAATGCGCTTTATCCGTTGCCAACATACATGTGTATTCATCAGATTATTCCAGATTAAAATCACACTGATGCCGGGAATAATATGGAAAAAGAGAATAAAGAGGGCTGGGGGCGATTTGGGGGCCAAAATTTAAACACCAAAATTATTCAAACATTGCTGAAAAACCTCAAAAACCTCACAAATGCATTTTCTTTGAAAACCAGGAGTTAGATCTCCCAAAAACCTCCAACCTCCCTTCCCCCAAATATGAGGGTTTTTTTTAAATATTGAAAATCTCTGAATCAGTGAATCCACAGGCACAAACAATGTGGGGTTCCATTGTTGACTGGAAAATAGAGCTGTGTGACTCGCGTCACGGCTTGACCTGAGTCAGACTTAATTTGTGAATTTTAGGACTTGCCGAGCTCAAAATTCTTTTCTTTGGCTTTGTATTTAGGAGACTCAAATGGACGATAAATGAGGGATTTTTTTCTCAAACATTTATAAAAAGAAAAAACAAAAATATGAAAGAAAGAATAAAAAGCATCGCAAAACATAGCATACACACAGGACAAGGAAGAAGTCGAAACTTTTCAACTCCTACCGTATATACAGTCAAACCTCGGTTTTCGAACGTCTCTGTTCTCGACTAAATCGATTTTCAACCGAAAATTTTGAGTTTTTTTTATGCCTCGGATGACGACCGAATTTCGGTTCTCGAACAAACTGAGCGCACCTGAATGTGTCACTTGACTCCTCTCGCCTTCCTTACACGAGGAAGTGACGCTTCCTCGGGTAGACGAGGAAGTGGCACTTCCTCGTGTAGCGTTCCGTTGTGAACAGACGTGTTCAATCAAGATGTCTTTTTTTTAAAAAGCGTGGTTTCGGTTTTCGAACAAATCGGTTTTCGAACAGTCTTCTGGAATGGATTATGTATGACTGCATATATACATATACACATGTATACACATATATAAGATAAGCCTTTATTTGTCCCGCAATGGGGAAATTTACAGTAAGAGTTCAGAAAGGAAACCACAAGGTATAGGGAGAGGGAAAAAAAAAAAAAAAACACGCTCGACCTATCTTCTTCTGAGGATAATTTAAGTCCAGGATAAAAAAAGACCCGAGCACATAAATAAGCATATGACAGTTACAACAAGTCACAAGACATAACATGTAATGAGGGGGCGGATGAATGGGAAGGGGGAGGGGGAGGAGAGAGGGGGCGACCGCGACGCGGCCCGTCTGACTAGCTGCACGGTCCACCGAGCGCTCCGCAGATCATTCCACGTTGCGGGGGAAAAGAATAGGAACGATGAAGACGGTGATGATAAAGATGTGTATGCGCGTGTGATTGTCTGGTTGTGTATGCGTGAACAGGCCGCAGCTGCTTCGTCAAGGTCTGCTCATGAAGACAGTCCCAGCTTATCAGTCCATGGCCGAGAAGGAGGGTGTGATGGTGGGGGCACTAGCTTCCGTGCATACCTTCCATCCAGGGGAAAGGGGTCCAAATAGCGTTGTTTGGGGACAGCTGCCAACAATTTCAGGTGGCCTTGAGTCCGTGGCTGTATCCCTTCACTGGCGTCGATCAGCCAAATCCGCAATTACTTTCCAAAGCACAGCTTCAACTTCTCAAGTTGAAAACCATCATGCAGAGACGCTCCAAAACTGCATCCATTTTGCGGTTGAGCTCAGTCATCGCTTGAGTCTGAGTGTTGTACATCCGCGCCGTGCCGTCCCCAACAAAAAAAAGATCGGCAGCTTCTTCACTTCCAATAAAGCCGCTCCCGTCGGTTGAATTTTACAATAGGTCAGGAAAAAACTGATAGCACCAAACAGCAGCATACCTGCTATCAGAAAGTCCGATAATGTAGATGTCTTCCTCCTCCTCAACGGACGGTATTGACAGGCACACCATTCTCCGCTTCCTCCAAGTATCTAGGGTGTACCCAGCAGCAAAAGTCCCCAAGGGGCAAGTAGTCTCCCCACTGCCTGCTCTTCTCGTCGAGAAAATTTTGTTGATGGCATCGAGAGACCAGCCAACCAATTCCATGTTTGTTTTTAGGATGAAAAATACGACAGGAGGCTAGGAAAAGTCAGACAAAGACAGCACATGGACTGAGTGGCGAGCAGGGAACGGTGGGGGGGTGGGACAGGAGCAGAAGCAAAAGCTTCCGCCTTCGTCGAGAGCCAAGCAAGAATGAGTAGAATTATAAGTAGAGTTTAAGCTTACTTGAGACATTAGTGCTGTTTCACCACATACCAAGCACAACGGAGTCGGTGCCGTTGCATCTCCGGTAAAAGTAAATTTAAACGAAAGATAGCTTTCGTTGTATTCCCTCATGCCGGAAACTTCGCTTGTCTCGAAGCATAAGGCAATTAGCTAGCTGCAACTGCTACCTACCAGTATGGAAGAATACTACACGATTACTCTGCCAGGCGATAGACCACACAGGCATACATCATTTCCCATCGCACACCTGACAATATCCCGTGGCACACCAAACAGGGTTTGAAAAACACTGTTTTAGGTGACAGTTCTTTTTCATTCATTCATTCATTCATTCATCTTCCGAACCGCTCGATCCCCACTAGGGTCGCGGGGGGTGCTGGAGCCTATCCCAGCTGTCTTCGGGCAGTAGGCGGGGGACACCCTGAATCGGTTGCCAGTGTGTGTGGGGGGGGGGGGGGGGTTGTATGTGTAGACAGATTGATCGACAGAGCGTCAGACAAAGCGATTGATCCTGCAGGAGCTCAGCAGTAAATTGAGGTAAATTTGAATGGTTTGAATTTGTCACAAGATGTGAAAGGACCAAGTAATCATGTAAAATTACTGCGTTGATTTGAGAATAATGTCATGAAAAATGTGGAATAGTGAAAAATAGTTCCCAAGATGGTTTGAATGAGCTCAAGCGCTCAAAGTTAGAATGTGAAAGATGAGCTTTTTTTGTTGTCCATTCACATAAATGTATTTGCTTCTTGCTGTTTTTTAATTCATGAAGAAAATGTGGGGTTGTGGGACAGCTGGGAAATTTTGGAATGTGGAAAATAGTTCCCTGAATGTCTAAAATTTTATGAATATTTGGAAGTTTGATTGAGAAATGTGGAATCCTCTTCAGCATTGACACCATAATGATCTATTTTTGTTTTAGCTAGAAAAAAAATGTACATTGATTTTGAGCCAGATTGTGTTGCATTTTGGAGGTTCCTATATTACAATGTGCAAGGTGGGAAGGTGAACATGCAGAGAAAATAAATACTTGTGGTTTATCCATCAAAGCAATGATTTCAAAGTTTGGTGGTCTGCAGGCTCCCTCTAGCGGTATACTAAAGGATTACAGCCAAAGTAAAGTGCAGTTATATTTTTAATTTATGCAATCATTTTGCATTTAATCTTTCAGAATTGTTTGTTTAAAAGTATTTAGTACTGTACATTGTTATTTTACTGTTATGTGAATTAAAGTTTAATCGAACCATGATTTTTTTTTTCCCTATGTTTAACCAAAGTATGTTTTTATGTTCAAACTGCATGTTAAGTGTCTTATAATAATGTTAAATATCCCTTTTAGAAATGAAATCTCTGCGCCACAGAATTTTAATGTTGGCCAGAAGGGTGGTGCTTTGACAACTAAACATTAATTGGGTGATACTTTGTGTAAAATGTTTGAGAACCACTACATCTAGAGTCAAGTCATCAGTGTTTTAGAAAAAAATAATATAATTAACTCATCATTCAAAGTCACATTTAAAATCAACTTTCACAAAATGGACAAAATGTTAACTCACCGTTTTGTTAACTCTGTTCTGAGAGTCAATGTTCAACTTCCTCAATTTCAGCAGGGAAGCTTCGAGGGAGCTTTTAAGATACAGTGCTCTACTCAACAGACGCTGATTAGCACCTGACTTCGTGAAGACCTATGAACACACAAATAAAATGCGCTTTATCCGTTGCCAACATACATGTGTATTCATCAGATTATTCCAGATTAAAATCACACTGATGCCGGGAATAATATGGAAAAAGAGAATAAAGAGGGCTGGGGGCGATTTGGGGGCCAAAATTTAAACACCAAAATTATTCAAACATTGCTGAAAAACCTCAAAAACCTCACAAATGCATTTTCTTTGAAAACCAGGAGTTAGATCTCCCAAAAACCTCCAACCTCCCTTCCCCCAAATATGAGGGTTTTTTTTAAATATTGAAAATCTCTGAATCAGTGAATCCACAGGCACAAACAATGTGGGGTTCCATTGTTGACTGGAAAATAGAGCTGTGTGACTCGCGTCACGGCTTGACCTGAGTCAGACTTAATTTGTGAATTTTAGGACTTGCCGAGCTCAAAATTCTTTTCTTTGGCTTTGTATTTAGGAGACTCAAATGGACGATAAATGAGGGATTTTTTTCTCAAACATTTATAAAAAGAAAAAACAAAAATATGAAAGAAAGAATAAAAAGCATCGCAAAACATAGCATACACACAGGACAAGGAAGAAGTCGAAACTTTTCAACTCCTACCGTATATACAGTCAAACCTCGGTTTTCGAACGTCTCTGTTCTCGACTAAATCGATTTTCAACCGAAAATTTTGAGTTTTTTTTATGCCTCGGATGACGACCGAATTTCGGTTCTCGAACAAACTGAGCGCACCTGAATGTGTCACTTGACTCCTCTCGCCTTCCTTACACGAGGAAGTGACGCTTCCTCGGGTAGACGAGGAAGTGGCACTTCCTCGTGTAGCGTTCCGTTGTGAACAGACGTGTTCAATCAAGATGTCTTTTTTTTAAAAAGCGTGGTTTCGGTTTTCGAACAAATCGGTTTTCGAACAGTCTTCTGGAATGGATTATGTATGACTGCATATATACATATACACATGTATACACATATATAAGATAAGCCTTTATTTGTCCCGCAATGGGGAAATTTACAGTAAGAGTTCAGAAAGGAAACCACAAGG
>NW_017805838.1:68095-69021 GCF_001891065.2 Hippocampus comes | reverse complement strand
TTGGGGCAAAAATGAGCACATAACACCATCCAGTGTGGGTCCTTGGGCAAGATCCTTCACGCTAATGCCTACCTCATACAATGATGAGAGACAATAAAACGAATGACATCGCCCGGCCAAACAAGGTCTGCGTCAGGTGCTGGGGAACCAGAGCACCTTGATGAAAAATGGGCTACTAACAAAGCGGAGATGGGCGAGATGTGATAACATGGCTCTGTTGGAATGCTCCTACTCAAGCAACCCTAGTCAGAGCCCACACACAACCCCATTTAGCCCACATGCAGAAAATGCGAAACCCACAGTCACAGTTGACCACGAAACAACTAGCAGCTCAGTGTTCCAACATCCACAAACGGCAACTACTGCCACAACTTTGAGTTGTCTCACCCCTTGGGTGATGTCCGTCACATTCAGCTCCGGTCCTCTACCAGAGGCCAGGAAGCTTGAGGGTTATGCGCAGTATTCTTGCTGTTCCCAGCACTGCACTTTTATGGACTGAGATGTCCGATGTTGTTCCCGGGATCTGTTGCAACCACTCATCTAGTTTTGGGGTCACTGCCCTGAGTGCTCCGACCACCACAGGCACGACTGTCACCTTTACCTTCCAGGCCCTCTCCAGCTCCTCTCTGAGCCCTTGGTATTTCTCGAGTTTCTCGTGTTCCTTCTTTCTGATGTTTCCATCACTTGGGACCGCGACATCCACTACAACAGCTTTCCTCTGCTCTTTATCTATGATCATGATATCTGGTTGGTTCGCCATTACCATCTTGTCAGTCTGGATCTGGAAGTCCCACAGGATCTTCACTCGGTCATTCTCCACCACCTTCGGAGGTGTTTCCCATTTTGACTTTGGGGTTTCCGGTCTATACTCCACACAGATGTTTCGGTAGACTATGCCAGCCACCTGGTTATGGCGTTCCATGTAG
>NW_017805838.1:67886-68041 GCF_001891065.2 Hippocampus comes | reverse complement strand
CGTCTCAGGTGCCTCTTTGCACAACCTACACCTTGGGTCTTGTCTGGTGTGGTATCCTGAGCAGCTTGGATGAGTGCCTCTGTGCTGTCCTACAGGCCAGTCCTCTCTAGCCACTGATAGGACTTCTTGAGATCAGCCACTTCAGTTATGCTCCC
>NW_017805838.1:63401-64835 GCF_001891065.2 Hippocampus comes | reverse complement strand
TATATACATATAAACCAGGCAAACCATACTTAGTTTTGAACAAATGTAGCATTGTCACTTTAAAAGCAGCGCTGGATTAAAAACTTGTGGGAACATGTAGCCGAGTGAGACTGAGACCAGGAAGTGAAGGGAGGATGACGTGCCTGTGAAGGCTGATAGCCTCTGAGGTTTGCATGCCACTTTTCTCAACTTGATATACCTGTGATCGTTTGTAATCGTCACTGTAAACCGGGCGATATTCAGGTAATTGGTAACTATTTTACCATGACGCATGTTAGGTGTTATATTTAGACGGATGATTGATTATTTGAATGATATTTGTATGTTAGACTCGAAGTCATATTTGGAGTTAATTTATTATTTAATCAGTTTATTTTTTGTTTGCCTTAAACATCTCCTCGGGATGCTGGACACCTTTGCTAAAATCGAAAATAGTTAAAGAAATCATTCAATTCTAAGCCTAAAATGAAATTATCAATACATAGAAGATAATCAGAATGTGGTTCAGTTTTTCATGTTTTCTGAAAAAGTGACTTGGGACATCATTTTAAGAAGGTCACGAAATATGTACGGTATGTAGTGTGTAGTATATCACTGGAAAAAAGTTATTGTACATCCCTACAATTAATGTTTACATAAATGACAAATGGTTAATTTATTTATAAGTGATGTTCTACATCTACAAACCTGAACCCATTGGCGCACAGCTGGTAGGTGCTTGGTTGATAGTAGTCTTTGTAGGTCTAACAATGTGGAAACTACAGCTTCATTATCCTCTGTCTCGTCTACATGAAGACCTGTGTCAAATAAAAATAAGACACATCAGAAAATCCTACTATTACCACTACTACTGATGAAAATAATGCAATTACAAGACAATCAATTGAAAAAAATATATATTTTTTCTACGAGAAACAATGAAAGGTATTAATAGAGTAAAAAAAAAAAAAACAAGAACAACTCACAGTGAACCAAAGGCTTTTAATTAAACCGATTAGTACTGTGTTGAAATGACAAGTGTTTAAAGAGCAAAAATGCAAGCTCAAAAAAAAATAAATAAAAAAATAAATAAAAAAAATGAGAACATTTGACATTTTTGAAAATGCCTCATTATCATTTCGGTCTAAACAATGAAGGACCAGGAGTGTCAAGAATAAATCAACAAAATTATCATAAATAAATAAGTAGATGTGTCCAGAACTATTTAGTTAGTGACATCATCATCATCATTCTCCTCTGCATATCTGAGTTCAGGTCAGGGGATAGCAGCTTACGCAGGAAAGCCCATACTTCCCTCTCCCTAGCCCGGGGGTCGGCAACATGCGGCTCTCAAGCCGCATGCGGCTCTTTTGCCCCCCCGAGTGGCTCCCTCAAGCTTTTTCAAAAATGTTTGAAAATGGAAAAAGATGGGAGGGAAATATATATATATATATA
>NW_017805838.1:55733-62876 GCF_001891065.2 Hippocampus comes | reverse complement strand
TGTATATGGTTTCTGTCAGAGGACAGACATGACACAAACATTATTAACATTTTCCGATGCTGTAAAAAGCCTGCGAGATGTGGGGATGTCAGTCAGGGGGCTGTTGTAAAAACAAAAAAAAAAAAGCTGCCTTTCATGTACAATTCACCGAGGGTACTTACTAAGAATGGGAATCTGGGCGGCCAAGAGAAGCATTTATAAACGGTACACGTGAGCTACGATAGCACGCTGCGAAAGTGCGTCCTGTGCCTCGTTCATCTTGGCTGTTGCTCATTACGGCATGCGTGTGTAAGTGTGTGCGTATGCGTGTGTGTGCGGTAACGGGTCGATCGCGGGAGGTTGGTCGTTCGAAAAGTAGATCTTCCGTCAAAAAAGTTTGGGCACCCCTCCTCTACAGGATGAACTGCAGGGGGAAAAAAAAAACTTTTAATCATGAATGCATGTTGTGTATTTGTAGCCAACTTAGTCATGTTGACAGCAGGCTAATGTAGTTCATATAGATACATCCAGCATGTGTTGCCTTCATTATAAGGCTTTTTATTTTTTGCAGCTTCAGACATATTTGTTTTGTTTATTTTGGTCCAATATGGCTCTTTCAACATTTTGGGTTGCCGACCCCTGCCCTAGCCCCTTCGTTCGGCTCCTCCTGGGGGATCATAAAGTGCTCCCAAGCCAGTCGGGAGACAGTCTCAATCGTGTCACGGGTCGTCCTTGGGGCCTCCTCCCAGTGGGACATGCCCAGATCATCTCACCAGGGAAGCGTGCAGGAGCAACCTGAACCCCTCCCAGATGACCTAGGTTCTCACTTTATCTATCAAGCCCAGTTTCACACAGCAGGATATTTAGCCTGGTTTCAGCCAAAAATCTCGCCTTTCGACGATCGTAAGACCTCTCCAATTACCGTAATAGCTCAAAAAGTTTTTTCTGAACAGATATTTCTGCTGTGTGTGGTGTGGTCAGACTGATCTTGAATGCTCAGTAGGACATTCGGGCCATTCCTCTCAAATAGGGGATATTCAACATGTTGGATTGTTTTCACCTAACTTCTGACTTTTTGTGGTGTGCCCTAAGGACAAACAAGCACGTAGCCGGTTGACAGTGATGTGCATCCAATGAGAAAGTGATGAGGTGTTAAGGTAGCAAGGCAGGAAAACCAAAATCAAATGGCGCGGCAAAAAGTACATGCTCGTGCTGTCTCAACTCCTTTGACCAATGGCTTTCTTTCAATTGCTTTTTTTCTGCTAAAAACAAACCATGAACTATCACACTGCCTCCTCTTTGTCTGCCATGTTTGTTTAGTCTTCTGTCAGGTTTAATCTCAGGAGTTTTTGTGAAATTTCCTGTCTGATGTGCGAATATTCATAAAGGAAATCGGTTCATGTGCACGAAGTGTTGATTTTGCTGTGTGGCTGCAACAGTGTATGTTCAAAACTGTTAAAACAGTGATCCCCACCCCCCCTCATCATGTGTGTGGTGTCAGAGTGTGGAAGTCAACACTTAAAATGTTGCTGTATAATCCAGGTTTTAGAGAGAACTTGGACACCCGGAGAAACTCATTTTGGCTGCTTGTATCTGGGATCATATTTTTTTTGGTCATAATTCACAGCTCGTGACCATAGGTGAGGGTGGGAGCATCGATCGACCGGTAAATTGAGAGTTTTGCAGAGCTGCCAGCCAATCGAAAATCACTTCCAGAACAATTTGCCTGAATTTTCACATTTTCTACCTTTTGTCAAGAACTTAACCACGAGACCCCACAGTAAATTTTGTAAAATGATTGGGGGAAAAAAAAAATTGCAAACTCTTTAATTACCCAACATCATCATGACTGTATAATCGTAATCTGTTATTTTAATAAATATATTGCATCAGCCATGTCATTTTGAGAATTCAGTCATAAAATTAAATATACAATTATTTATTCCTTCACATGTAATTTATTGTGCTCCAACAGCGATACATCCATGCATTTTCTGAACTGCTCTTCTTCAATAGAATAGTTTTACCAAAAATGTTTTTTTAATTTTTTTTATTTTATTTTTTATATTTTGTTTTCATTCTGAGCAACTTCATACCTGATTTACCAGGGGAGGTCCAAAATACATAAATTGCTCCTGAATCTGCATTTCAACTTCTCAACGTACCCACTTCTCTAGAGCCCTGAACAGACTGACTGGGAGGCTAAGGAGTCTGATCCTCCTGTAGTTGGAACACACCCTCCAGCCTCCAGCACCCTTTCTTAATAATTAAAAAAAGGAACCATCTCCCCACTCTGCCAATTCAGAGGCACTGCCCTGATGTCTGTGTGATATTGCAGAGCAGTGTCAACCAGTACTGTCCCACAACATTCAGAGCCTTTAGGAACTTTAGGCATCCCACCACCCAAGGCCTTGCCACTAAGGAGCTTTTTAACCACCTCGGTGACCTCAACCCCAGAGGTAGGAAAGCCCGCCTCAGAGATCCCAGACTCAGCTTCCTCATGGGAAGACATGTGGGTGGAATTGAGGAGGTCTTAGAAGTATTCTGCCGTGCGACACAATATTGATTCACGACTTCCCGAGTCGAGATCAGCAGTGCCCCATTCCCACTATACACAGTGTTGACGGTGCACTACTTCTTCCACCTGAGATGCTGGATGGTGCACCAGAATTTCTTCTGGCTGTCCGGAAGTTAACTCCTCCCATGCCCGAGTTCTCATCTCGGTGACCGTCAAGGCTGTATTCCAATTGGCCAGCCAGTACTCATTAGCTGCGTCTGGAGTCCCACAGGCCAAAAATGCCTGATAGGACACATCTTCAGCTTTACAGAATCTTCTCACCAATCGTGAACACCAACAGTTTTGGGGATTGTCACCACAACCAACTTAAGGCCACTGAGCGTCCATTTAACAATGGAGACACACTGGTACACTCTGACTCCATGTTTCTGGCCTCCCCCGGGATGTGGGTGAAGTTCTGCCTGAAGTGGGAGCTGAAATTCTGCCATATGTTCCCAGCAGATCCTTAACAGGGATCCTCCCCTGCCATTGGAGCCTACACAACAGCAGGTAGTAATCATTTGTACAACTCTGCCCCACTCTTAATCTGAGTGTCCAAAACATGCGACTGCAAATCTGATGATAAAATCACAAAGTCAGTCATCAAACTCCAGCCTATGGTGTCCTAGTGCCAAATGCTCATAAGGACATTCTTATGTTTGAACAACAAGCATTGGTCATGGACAATCTGTGACAAGCACAAAAATTCAATAACTCAACACTAATTGTGTGATCTGATTGGTGGGGAGACAGGGGAGGGAGGTGGGGCTGGAACACAATCAGGACAGACAGGACAGTGAGGGTGACTACACACTTTGAGACAGGGGAGGGAGGTGGGGCTGGAACACAATCAAGACAGACATGATGAGTGATTCAAATAGCTCATTTATCTTGGGAACTGGCTACAATTACTCATTTCATGTCACACTTCTTAATTTTTATGGTCAAAACTTTGACAAACCTGCTTTTTTTTGTAAGATATTTAATTTATTGTCTGACGTCTCTGATAGACATCGAATCATATGTGGTGATTTTAATTGTGTGCTTGATACTCATTTGGATATATCAGCACAATCAAATCTGTCACCTACTTCCCCCTCCATTAGTTTGAATAATTTGATGACCGCCACAAATTTGGTTGGTATTTGGAGAGTGCAAAACCTGACGTACAGAGAATATTCATTATTTTCTCAAATGCATAAATCTTATTCGAGAACAGACTACTTCCGACTTGATGCTAATATAATAAAAAAAGTGGTTTTCTCAAAATATAATTATATATTAATCTCTGACCACGGTCATTAGTCCTTGATTTTAATGATAAATCAAGGTGCATTGTATTGATAAGAAGTATAAGAAGTCTAGCTTTTGCTGGCGCTTTTCATTCATCCGTGCTTTTTGATCATCATTTTGTGAATTCATCGATGCAAAAATTTCAGACTTATTGGACTTAAACGATAATCATTCTCTTTTATGGTCTCCAAATACCCACCATGTTATTTGAAGCTAATATTTCACCGTTATTAAAGGAGGGCATGGACTTCAGACATGAAGATTTTTGCAAAGATATTGTCAAACAGGCTAAAAATATCTATATTTAATCCATTATCCATGAATACCAGGCTTTCTTTGTTGCTGATAGTTTGATAGGTTTTTATTGTTTAATGTTAAAGGATTCATGAACATCATGTATCATAAACACGAGAAGAGCTCTAAGATGGCCGCCATTTGCGTTGACAAGTAACAGACATTTGATCGAGATGAGTGCGCTTATATGTTGAACGTACTTTATTTTGTAATTTAGGACACTGTATGCTTGCCCATCCTCCTCCTTCCATCCTTACAAATCGATTGAGATCAACATATTTTTTATTGCACCATGGAACTCACCAAGGCTGTCCCCTGAGTCCATTGCTTTTTGCATTTGTTACTCAAACGCTTGCCGTCATCATTAGAAATCACCCAATGACTGACCCCATCTGATTAGGGAATGTGGATCATCCCGTTTCAGTGTATGCGTATGAAGAGGTTATTTTTCTGTCTCAACCTGAGCGATCTGTTCCTGTTTTGCTTAAATTTTTAACATCAAGTTTCAGGATATACAATTAACTAGCAGAAGAGTGACTTTGTGTCCTATAGTGGGAAAGGTGAAAAAAGACATCCCAAGAGTGTTGGTACCATACCGGCCTGCCAGCAGTCCGAGACCTGTGTCCCGTTGAAAATATGTAGTTCATTATGAAGAGACAAATATGACCGTGGAGAGCCCAGGCTGTTGAACAACTGGAGTTGTACAAACAGGAAGAATGGGAAAGAATTCTAACCCCAATGCTTCAACACTGAATGTTGTTTGTCCCCAAATGCTTATTGAGTTTTATTAAAAGAAAAAGTGACGTAACATACTATTTGGTGGGTTCCCTCAAGAAAACTTGCTAAGCCTGGTGGTTGAGAACCTGACTGTCTTAAAAAAAAAAAAAAAAAGTTTATATGTATGTGTGTGTTTGTATGTATGTATATATATATATTACAAGCCGCTACTTTTTTCCACACTTTCAACACTACGGCGTGTAATATGAAGTGGCTTTTCGAAATTATTTTTTTTCCATCGCGGGAAAAACATGGACCAATAAATTGAATGAGTCTTTCACTGAGGTCCAATGAGATTGTATGACTAATCACAACTTCCGCTCTTTTTGTCTTAGCGGGGGAAAAAATGTGTTACCCGGCAACAGTCGACCAATAAAATGAATGAGTAGTACACAGGGGTCCAATGTAATTGTATGATTACCGGTAATCACAACTTCCTTATTTCAGTCTTTCTTCTAACCCTGATCAACAAGGAGAATACCAGGATTCGGCATGAAGCTGGCACAGCTGGCCTTCTGTCGGCACTGGCATAATGCATGTGGGCCGAACACGGCCCAGGAGTGGCAAAGGAGGCACTGGCTTGACTCTGGCAAACCAGATGAGGGCCAGTTGTGGAGTGAAGTATTTGGGCCAGAAATCAATTTACAACTCCGGCCCATATATGGCCAGCCAGTATTGAGCCACCCTTAAATGCAGTTTCAGATTTTTATTTATTTTTTTACATACAGCCTTGTTTTGCAATTACACACCGATGCGGAATTCCATTCATCACACACACACACACACACACACACACACACACACACACACACACACACACACACACACACACACACACACAAACGCGCGCGCTAGCGTGCCCGCACACACATTTGCACACGCACGTACTAATTCTTGTGCATGCTCGCTAGTGCGCACACACAAATTGAACATGGTCAAGTAAGATTATGTTGAAGTCGACTGGCGTCAGCGAAAGAAGGTGCAAGTACAAGTTTTGAATTTTCATTTTTTTTTGTTATTTTTCCTCGTACGTACAGTACTTCAATGTACATCAGTCAAGTATTGCTACACTCCGATACAGTAGGTGGTGATGCACCGCAAACATTAGCTGCCACCCGCCAATTAAGAAGAAAAAGGAGATGGGGTCTCACCGGAAGGTGAGGCGCCCAGTGCTCGCCCCGCCGGAACGGAGGGGAGTTGGAGTAGCCGCCCCACAACCCTCCTGAAACAATAATCAGGCGAGGGCCCTGCCGGGGCCCTCACTGGGTGTGAACCTCGCGAGGCACCAGCCGATTGCCCAGGAGGAGGAGGAGGACAGCGCTCGCAGTTAACGACGACGCTCTTTGCCCACAGTTGCCCATGCACGCTCCGGTGAGACATCCAGAAAAGACGTGGCGAGTAAATTTATTTCATGCTTAGGTTAACATTTGTCCTTTGTGACAGTACACTGACAATTACAATACGAAGACAATTCTGTCTAGAGTTCAGCCTGAATTTTGAAGGGCGCTAATAATGACGATTAGCATGAGCCCGTGCTCCAGGCACAGACATGACTTCTTTATGGTGGCGAGAGATGGGCGAGATGCGACAACATGGCTCTGTTGGAATGCTACGACTCAAGCAACCCTAGTCAGAGGAGTTACATACACAGAATGCGGGCTGAATCGCCCGAAGTTTGAAAATAAACCGCTCAGCTATGTCACAGGCAGGCTGGGCATGAACCTGCTGCGTCAGTTTACGTGTGCATGTGAGTTTTGTGAAAATGTAGGTTATTGAACAGTCAGAGGTGCTGCCAAAAAAGAACCCTTTCTGCACTGAAATACAATGAAATTAATTTTGATTCACTTTGCTGCGATACAAACCGGATACTTCATACTTGACCATAAAGTTAATTTAAAACTTATTACCTCAATTCAAAAACAAAATCTGACGTTGAAATGAAAAGTTTTGTATTTGTAAGACTGAATATGAAAATAAACAGAATTTAATTTTCAGTGAGGATCAAATACAGTTTCAAAGAAAAAAAGTCTATCCTTTCAAATTCAGATTGTACAATTCAGATTCAAATATTCAATATGATTCAGAGTAAAATATACAAATCCATCCATTATCCGAGCCACTTAACTTCAATTCATGTAATTCAAATTCAGTATAAACTATTTAAAAGTTATTCATGTTTAATTTTTGGTGGCAAATATTCCGCCCCACAGTGTCACACCTAGTTTAGTTTTGGTTGTAAAGTG
>NW_017805838.1:53311-53440 GCF_001891065.2 Hippocampus comes | reverse complement strand
AGGACCGGAGCTGAATGAGGGATGGACACCACCCGAGGGGTGAGACGAGGATTTTTTTTTTTTTTTTTATGTGTGTGTATGTATGGATGTATTTCACATACAGCACAACAAATGTGTGTCCAGACTATC
>NW_017805838.1:43739-53183 GCF_001891065.2 Hippocampus comes | reverse complement strand
TATATATATATATATTTTTTTTTTAGTCAGTGTATTGTATTTACATTATGTATAGGTAGGCCTGTCACAATAGCAATTCTTTTTCCAGATGATGTATTTACCAAAAAACTAACACAATAACCAATAGTATTATTTGATGGTTTTTGTTTTGTTTAAATGCCACTAATAAACTGATGATAGCTCGCAATAATTGAAGTACCGGTCCGGCCCAAAATGGTCATACCATAGCCTGGCAGGAGTCAGGAAAGGCAGGAAACCCTGCGCCTCTCATAATGCTGTCACAGCTTTCTTGGAATGTGTTAGAGATCAAATTAAAAATGAGTGAATATTTGCAGATAAAATGTTTTTTTTTTTCATTTTTAACATCAAAATCTTGTCTTTGTCATGTACTTGTGAACTAAAGTTAAAGGGGAATTGTAAATCGTTATCTTTCATTTATTATGTTTTCGACAACATGATTGGAATTGGGGTGTGCAAATTACAAAATACCTCGTTATCTCCAAATCGGATATTTACCGGAGATATTATTTTTTTGGGGTGTGCATCAGAAATACACTGGTAGTGTAGTGCAGTATAAGCGGCTATCTTTCACAAAGACAAATTCTTCAAAATGCAGGTGACATTTCGCTTTCAAATATTGTGAAATTGAAAAATTGCACTTACCATGACTAAGGTTCAAGTCCAGACAATATGAGCGAGAGATAAGGCCAGAGTTTCGAATAAATGAGTCTCCATGAAGGGGGTCCTCCTCTTCTGCTTCACGTCTGGTCTTGTCCTCATGTTTCATCTTATACCTTTGTTCCCCTTCCATCTCACCTTTGTTCTGTTTGTTACTCCTGTTTAATTCTTCATTTTCAGACCTTTTATGCTTCTTTTTCTTTGTTTTTTTCTCCTCCCACTCTTCTCTATTCTCATTGTCATTTTCTTTGCTTTCTTGCATCTTCTGTGTTCTGTCATTCATTAAGTTTTTGCTACAGCAGGGTTGTTCATCATCCGACAAACATCCAGTGGTTGGTTGTGTGAGCGGGCAGCTGTTAGTTGTCAGGCTGTCTAGAAGGGGGAACTCATGGGAAAGCAGCTTCAAACAGGAGTCTAATTCTGTCAGTGCAACCTCAATATCTGGGGAGGAGTCTGTAAAAGGAATAATATTTTGTTAAAAATTGTTATTGTTGAAAAAATCTGATTTACCTCACAGACTGGTGCCTTGAGATGACAGTTTTAATTCATTCTGTGATCACGCTCGTGACAAAAACACATCTCACATCTTTCCCCATTAAAATGAATGGAAATACAATGAATCTGTTCCAACCCATCCCTAAATACAGTCTTCTATTCGAATTAAAATTCACCATAACTCCCTACACATTGTTACTTTGCATAGAGGTACAGAGTTTTACTTTTATTGCCCAGCTTATTAAGGCTGGCGCAGAGACTGCTGCAAGAAACTTAGTTTTTGGAATCATCTTCTTCTTCTTCTTCTTCTTCTTATTATTATTATTATTATTATTATTATTAAAAGCAGCCTGGTGGTCCAATGGATAGCACGTTGACCTCACAGTGCAGAGGTTGTGGTTTCGATCCCGGCTTCGGCCTTCCTGTATGGAGTTTGCATGTTCTCCCCGTATCTGTGTGGGTTTTCTCCGGGTACTCCGGTTTCCTCCCACATTCCAAAAACGTGCAACGAAGGTTAATTAAAGACTCTAAATCGTCCCTAAGTATGAGTGTGAGCACGGATGGTTGTTCGTCTCTATGTGCCCTGCGATTGGCTGGCAACTGGTTCAGGGTGTCCCCCCACCTACTGCCCGAAGACGGCTGGGATAGGCTCCAGCACCCCCGCGACCCTTGTGAGGATGAATTGGATCGGAAAATGGATGGATGGATATTACTATTAATCCATTTTCTAATCCACTTATTATTATTGAGAATGAACTTTACTTATTATTATTATTATTATTATTATTAGTCATAGTAGGGGCGAACCCAGCCGCTGGGGGGCAGTGCCCTCCCCTGGGGGTGCACTGTTCCCCAGTGCCGGTCCCAAGCCCGGAGAAATGGGGAGGGTTGCGTCAGGAATGGCATCCGGCGTAAAACTTTTGCCAAGACGACCATGCGAGTTGGTAGGACGGTTTACAGGGGCGGATGGAAATTACTGACTCGCTGTGGCGACCCCTGAATGGGGACGTGCCGAAAGGAGAAGAAGAAGAAGAAGATTAGTCATAGTAGGGGCGGCCTGGTAGTCCAGTGGTTAGCACGTCGACTTCACAGTGCAGTGGTACCGGGTTCAATCCCAGCTCCGGCCTCCTGTGTGGAGTTTGTATGTTCTCCCCGGGCCTGCGTGGGTTTTCTCCGGGTACTCCGGTTTCCTCCCACTTTCCAAAAACATGCATGGTAGGCAAATTGAACACTCTGAATTGTCCTTAGGTGTGAATGTGTGCGTGGATGGTTGTTCGTCTCTGTGTGCCCTGCGATTGGCTGGCAACCGATTCAGGGTGTCCCCCGCCTACTGCCCGAAGACAGCTGGGATAGGCTCCAGCACCCTCCGCGGCCCGAGTGAGGATGAAGCGGTTCGGAAAATGGATGGATGGATGGATAGTCATAGTAGTAGTAGTAGTATTAGTAGTAGTAGTACAGTCAAACCTCGGTTTTCGAATGTCTCTGCTCTCGACCAATCAGTTTTCGACCAAAAATTTCGAGTTTTTTATGCCTCGGATGACAACCGAATTTCGGTTCTCGAACAAACTGAGTGCACTTGAAAGCATCACTTGACTCCTCTCGCCTTCCTTACACGAGGAAGTGACGCTTCCTCGGGTAGACGAGGAAGTGACGCTTCCTCGTTTATCGTTCCATGGTGAACAGACGTGTTCAATAAAGATTTTTTTTTTTTTTAAAAGAGCGTGATTTCGGTTTTCGAACAGCCTTCTGGAACAAATTATGGTCGAAAACCAAGGTATGACTGTAGTAGTAGTAGTAGTAGTTACAGTAGTAATATTCTTATAAGGGCCAGAGCAGCGAACGCTGCGAGGTCCTTATTGTTTTGTAGAAATTATTATTTTTATTATTATCCATGTATCCATCCATCCATCAATTTTCTGGATGCCTTCTGGAGCCTATCCCAGCTGTCTTCAGGCAGTAGGTGGGGGACACCCAGAACCGGTTGCCATCCAATCGCAGGGCACACATAGACAAATAACTATTCAGGCTCACAATCACAAATTCCACACAGGAAGGCTGGGGCTTGAAATTGAATTCTGCACCTCTACAATGTGAGGCAGACGTGCTAACCACTGTTTCACCGTGCCGCCTGTGAATAAAACATCAAAGAATAAATCATGCATTTGCTTTAGCCAGTAGGTGGCACAATCACAATGCTGAAAAATAAGTTTGTAGTTGTCATCATACCTGGACTATCATCAAATGTCAGAATGTTTTAAAAGATATCCTCAAGTTATAGCTTTTGGATTCAAGGGAAATTTTAACAAAGCAGCTCCGGTTGTCCGTTTCACCAAGAGCAATGAAAATTTGGTGGTATCGGTAAATCACCCAAGACCAACAAAAAAGTCCTTTTGATCCATAGGCGACACCTAACAGGAACTCCGCCGTTTTGAATTTATTTTAAAATTTGGCCTTGCCTTGACTACAAAATCTTCTGTAACTTGACCCTCATGATTATATCGTGTCAATATTTGACAAAGATGATGAGTCTCGGCCTGAAGATAAATGGTTTTATCGTGGCAGCACCACCTATTGGCTGAAGGAAATATGTTTTACGCTTTGATGTTTCTCTCCAAGCGAGTTGACCACCTCATATTTGTGCAAAGCATGTTTAGGACTTCAAGATGTTGCAACACGAAGTTTGTGAATTTTCACAAAAAGCTGTTGCCATGTTATTCGGCAAGATAACAACGCTAGATTTAAGGGTCTAAACCAGTGGTTCTAAGGCATTCGGTGAATCAGTCTCAGGGTTTCGACAGAGCCTCTGCCATGGAGGTTAAGACACACCCGACTCAACATGTCAATTAGTTATGACAAGCCCGCTTGGCCATCACTGGCTAGTTCATTTTGTGCACAATTAAAAAACTTCAACTTTATACTTATTCTAATTGTGATTACTTTTTTTCTGTTTTTAATAAATGCGTTTTTTATGTCTTGAATTTGTTAAAAAAAAAAAAAAAACATTTTTATTTTTCACTAATAAAGGGTTCGGTGAATGTGCATATGAAATGGTTGGTTTCGGTCCCTCTAACAAGGTTAAGAACCACTGGTCTAAACATTCATGAAAACTCATGACACTTTACAAACACATCCGCATTTTGATGTTTTTTCCATTTTAGTTTTAGTTATTTCATTAATTTTCGTGAACTAAAATAACCTTGGTGTGGACTAATATGATTTAACTGCAGCATTTGATACAGTGGATCACAGTATTCCGTTGGCTCGTTTGCAGCACTTGGTGGGCATTGGCGGTAGCGCCCTTGAGTGGTTTAGGTCCTGTTGAGCTGACAGAACCTTTTGTGCAACAACAGCATTCACAGATTTTTTTGGTGCATAGGTGACCCGCATTTATTAGATGCCCCGTCCATTTTGGAGAAAATGTAAGACTCTAATGTGCATCTTCTGGTCGTGGGAAATACAGTACTTTGCATTTACCCTCCATATCTCTCATGGCTGCTTTCAGTCTCTTGCTGTATATCCTCTCCATTTTCCTTTGTCTCTCAGTTTCTCGTTCTCGCTCTGCTACTGTCCTGGCCTCAGCATCCTGAAAGTCCACCTAAGAAAACCCAAAAAATGTGTGTATTATGAGGTAAGATTAGCAATTGATCTCTTCGAAAATGTTTCAAAATACTCTTTATCGAGTTGCCATTGTTCATACAAATAGAGTGTTGTGAAAAAAGTACAGTATTTGCCAACTTCCTGATTTCTGGGTTGTTTTTTGAGGGGGGGGGGGGCACATCTAGCCACACAAAGGTTTCAAATCATCAAACCCATTTTAATATCACTCAGAGAAAACCAAAAGAAATACATCAAGCATGTTTCAAATGACAATTCAGAAAATGGATGGATGAATAATACTTAGTATTATTATTATTGTTATTGTTATTCTATAAATTATTATTGTCACTATTATTATCCATCCATTTTCTAATCTGTTTATTCTTACGAGGATCGCGGGAGTGCTGGAGCCTATCCTAGCTGTTTTCGGGCAGTAGGCGGAGTACACCTTGAACTGGTTGCCAGCCAATCACGGACATAGACAAACAACCATTCGCACTCACACTCACACCTCGGGACAATTTGGAGTGTTCCATTGCATGCATGTTTTTCGAATGTGGGAGGAAATCGGAGTACCCGGAGAAAATCCACGCAGGCACGGGGAGAAAATGCAAACTCCACACAGAAAGGCCGAAGCCGGAATTGAAACCTGCACCTCTGCATTGTGACATGGACGTGCTTGCTAACCAGTCAACAACCATGCTGCCAGGATTAAAATATGCTCAACATTTATCCACATGAATTATGTCATGTCAATGTAAATGGGCAATGAGAAGACCAATTATATTGCTCACCTTTTTAAACTGTTTGAGAAAATAATAACCCAGCTCCAACTTCTTATATGCTGACCCATAAGAGGACTGCCAGGTCTGGATAGTCTGGATAGCAAGTGATCTAAGTTTCCTGGCTACTAGTTGAGGAGGGGGCAGAGGCCGCTCAATGTTGGTCTCTACAGTCAACTCCAAGAATTCCTGCCAGAGAGGATGGCTCATAATGAGATAACACAAACACAGCCTACTAAGATACTTTCGTGATAGATCTGGATGACTGAGTAGAATCAGAATCAATTTAATTGTCCTTGTCAGTGAAAGATACAGTCTCAAATATGACTTTTTAAAATTTTGTTCAAACCATCTCGTTATTTATTTTAGCTGCAAGATAAGTACAGTACATTCATTTTAAACACACAAACAAAGACAGCAGCATTAATTTGAATACCTTTGTTTTGGTGTTTTTCTCAACAAAAAAAAAATACCATAAGTAGAAGAACACCGTTAAAGTACCCGATTGATAGGCAGTAGCGTTAAAAGTAGTAGTATCATTAAAATCTAAACAATACTCATCCTTACTGACAAGTTCAGTCATACAGTTTGTATGTAAAATGACAACAACAAATTCAGTGCATCACACCCTCCTGAACTGAGCCGTAAGATATAAAAGTTTTTCTCAGTTGCTTTGGTTCATTTCTGAGATCAGACTTGAATTTACGGGAATAGAAATTACAGTAGGTAATTCTGCAGTTAAATAAATAAATAAATAAACAAAAAAATAGCATGGTTGAGCCCCAATTTTTTGAACAAAATAGCCCCAGTTGAACATTTCACCGAGACCTACCAAAAGTGGCAGGCACATGTAAAAAGCCCAAGACCTAAAAATAGTTAATTTCCTTTCAAATTTTGCCTTATTTTTGACATTTTACAGAGGTAATTTTTTCTCATAATAGCTCATAGGGCCCTTTCAGTAGCTTGCAGCTCTAGTTTTGATTTGTTTTTTTCTTTGTAATATGCAGTGCTATCTTTTTCCTTCTGTATCATACTGACGTAGTTTGTCAACAAATTACAGTAAAAGTGACATTTGCATCTAAACCAGTCTCTTGCAGTCAATCGTCCACATGCAAGAAGCTGTAACTTTTCAATGTAAAATACTGATTTTGTCAAGAAAACTTAAGCAGCAGTTAACATCAGAACATCCTTCCAGAACACACTATTATATTGATAACATGACTCAGCATTTTGACTCTTACACATACACAGTGACACAAAGACGTGGTTCTCATGGCACTCACATGTGATACAAATAAGATGTACTGAGGATTTTGAGAAAGAAAATGGGTTTTGCATGGGAACCATAATGTTTTGCCATTTGTATGAATGCACTTGCTGTTTTGCAAATTTCAATTCTGGTCTGAGAAACGTGCCAAAGCGACTGAGAAAAACTGGAACAGCATTTCTTCTCTCAGCAGACACACCACCAAGCAAGTTGGCCGGTTCCATTAGCAGTTATGATTAGTATTTTAACTCAGAATATACTTTTACAGGGAATATTGTAAAATTAAAGGTAAAATTTACCCCAGTACCTGGAAGTTGTCCACCAGGAGGGTTCTGAAGTGATGTGATTTGGGGAAAAGTTCACTGGCTATCTGAAAGGCTGACAGACGGATCTCAGCATGGTCTTGGTTGAGCTGGGACATTAATGAGTGGTAGACATGATCGATGTAGTCGTTAGACTCCCTACAGGGAATACCAACAAACAACAACAACAAAAAGTTTAATTATAGTGGAATAACAAATGCCATGACAATGCCACTTTGTGGTTACTGTGTGTGTGATGTGCATTGTTCAAATGCCACTGCTAAGTCGATTATACTAGCAAAAATGAGGACTTGTGCTCAAGCTGACCAATCAGGTGTGTTTGAGAAGGAGACTAAAACATGCTGGATTGCGGCCCTCGAGGACCAAAGTTGGACACTGCTGATTTAAACACAGAATGACTTATTAACTCAGATATGGTGCTTAGATCACTCCGACACCTCTTCAATAATATTATTCCTCGATCTTAGCGCTGCCGTTGACACCATCCATCATAACGTACTATTAAGAGGCCTTGAAACGTGTCTTGGTATTTGAGACTCTGCACTTTCTTATCTTAGTTCTTACATCTTAGAGAGGATGCACCATGTAATTCATGGCAATGCAACTTCTGAGTTTTGTAATGTGGAGTATACCGCAGGAATCGGTACTCGGCCCTCTATTTCTTTCTCTTCTTAAACTACTGTACATGCTTCTACGTGTTGATATTATACATAAACATTCATTTTCACTGTTATGACAATGATACCCAATTATACATGCCTTGAGAAAAAACAAAACCATGCAATTGGGCCCCCTGGCGCCTTATCTAAAGTCACTAATCTCGAACCCAGGTTTCAAATTGGACAGTGATTTTAAATTGGATAGGCCAATTGGTGCTGTTGGTCAGTCCATTTTTTTTTTCATTGTAGGCAACTGGCTAATATGGCTCTCTCTTCTCAACAACACTTCATTACATCTCGGCTGGATTAATGTAACACTTTATTTTGGCGTTAGCCAGTCCTCCCTTATGTTTCTCGAGTTAGAAGGCAAGCTACAACATTTTGCACTAACTAGTGCTCGTAGGAGGGAGCACAAAACTCCAACTGTGGCTTCCCTTCAATGGCTCTCTTTGAATTTTAGAGTTTATATGAAGATACTTTTGTTTCCAAAGCTCTAAAGGGTCTCACACTATCATACCTCGATGAGCTACTCCACCTCTTCTAACCTGCTCTGTTGGAGGTCAACACACCAGACACCGCTGAAGGGACCGAAGACAACGCAATGGCTCAGACGTGATTCAGCCTATTCCGTTGCCGGTCCATCCTTTTGGAAGGCCCTTCCATTAAATGTGAGCCAAATTCCCTTTTTCGATTTTTAAAACTTGTCTTAAAGCACAATTTTACTGTAGAGTTTTTGACTGAGCATGAGACTCAGCATTATTTGGGGGTTTTACGGTCTCTGCTGTATTTGTGTCATTGATTTATGGGTTTTACTTGGGATGTTCCGATCAGGGTTTTAAAGGCCAAGTGTGAAGTAATTTCATGAAATGCCAAATAGGGTCACAATGAACGTACTTAAACATTGTCCACTAAATAAAGCATGAAAAAATAATTTATATGTTGTATATTTGACAAAATAATCGATTTTCCGAAGTTCCAGCCCAAAAGGGGCGGAACCCGGAAGTGATACGTCACATGGAGAACAGCGATGGCAGAGTTCCATATGGCAGACATGCAAAGCATTTCAAACAATGATTCAAACAGCGATACAAGCGATCGATCCAGCGCAAGTGAGGATATCCACGTTTTTGAAGAGTTGGAGGAAGAAGAGGAGGTTGGAATTTTACGTTAGACCTTACATATATGAGCCAGACGCTAATCAGGATGCAAACAATGTGCCCAGACGACCTGACATGGAATGGAGACAAGACCCATCGAGATCACAAGATTGGTAAGATATAGGCTGGTATTATTTTTATGATTTGAAGATGCAAGCATGTGCACATAATGTTATGTTTTTGTCTATCTGATGACATTGTTTAAAAAAAAATAATCAGACTTCATGCTCAAGCAGTTAGCCTACTCGGTACTTGAATATTCTTTTTAGCAAATCATTTTTTGACTTGTACTTGAGAGATTTTTGTAATGACTTAACTTTTGTACAGTATTCCATCCATATACTTGTATATTTTGAATCAAATGTTTACATAAACAACAGAATTATTGATTGACGGGTATAGAATCAGAATCAGTATCGTCTTTATTGGCCAAGTATGTAGAATACACAAGGAATTTGTCTCCGGTATAACACGCTGCATTAGTAT
>NW_017805838.1:42828-43065 GCF_001891065.2 Hippocampus comes | reverse complement strand
CCTCTGACAGGCAGTCATTCACAAAGTCTAAAAAAAAAAAAAAAAAAAAACATATTGGGATGATAAATATTTGGATGACATATGGGTTATACTCAGTATGTGCCTGGAATTACTTTTTAATTTCATAACTTACCATAAGTTGCATCCAGCAGTATCTTTCTCAGAGAATACCCCCCACTCTTATATTTGGGATAAACGATACAGTAGGAGTGTATTCCTTCCTTTGTCACGTTCTGT
>NW_017805838.1:41307-42698 GCF_001891065.2 Hippocampus comes | reverse complement strand
TAGTCTACATTTCATGCATATCAGTTTTCTTTAACACACCTGATTTTCATTCCTTTGTACGAGAAGTAGTACATCTTTGGAGCAAAGTGATTCACCACACTGTGAAAAGCTTCCACGCCACTGGTCTGTCCGAGGTGAGACATCTTCATGACATCGTTGACAAACATGGTCTTTGTCAGGAGTTCCACCACTGCGACACTGACTTCAGTACCTTTAAATGAATTTACAAGGTATGACAATATTTCTATTTTTGAGGGTTAACTAGCAGGCAACATCTAACAAAAAAAAAAAAATACCTGGTAATAGCCACGCTTTTTCTCTAGTAATTGGAGGATGTAAACAACTATCGTGCATGTTCTGCAGGTGGTCCACACATGCCAGACACTGCTTCTTTTCCTCCGGTGTCTGGGAGGAAAGTGCACACCAGTACAAATGGCACTTCAAACTTTGTACCCAATCCTTCAGGATCGACATGCTCTTCTTTTTGGCCAAGGAGTCCAGTTTCTTGCACTACCTGTATATTTAATATATGAAAACTTGTGAAGTGACGTGCATGATATACAGTAAATATTCTCTAGTGCGGACTCGTGTTTGCGCTGTCCAATTTGTCCTGATAACAGAAATTCCTCATTTGGGAAATGAGCATGGTACATATCCAATTCTCCCTGATCCATTTCCCCACCTGGCGATGCCTGTCAGTGACGACAACTTTTACATTGAAGCCTTCCAACTCCTAACTGCATCTTTTCAGGTCCTCCAGTTCCATTCCATAGCTTCCCCCAGTCTCGGTACTCTAAAGGATAAGTTTAATACGCGTCATGAAACTAAAATAATTGGCATGTAATTATGCCGCATATAATCTACAAAGCAGTTCACTGCCTATGGGCTAGTCGCACAGTTTTCCAAGAGGACGTGTCATGTTTATTCGTCAACAAAGCAGCGCTGCCAACCTATTGAAATATACTTCCAGAACAGTTTGTCTGACTGCCATTATTACTCATCGCTGATATGAATAGCATCGATCGGGGTTTGCCTCGAGCCGAAAACTAACGTCGCTATCGCTGGCTTCTCCTGTTCAACGTCGCTAGCTTCTCGAGTTAGCTTTCGGCTAACGTCGCTACCTTCTACTGTTCATTCCACAAGAGTTGGCAGCTATGCTTTGACAAAATCGTCATCATCTATCCAAAAATCACACTTACTTTTTTGCAAATCCTTGATCATAAGCAGACCGGTTGAGAAAGCAGGCATCTTTGAAGTGGAGATAGTAGAGAACACCCGTCGATGGTGTGAAATTCATTCGCTTCGTGCGAATAAAAGATGTCCATTTACGTGCCCTGCTATCCTTCGGCCACTGGTACAACTTTTCTGTCGATTGCGAACAATACATCGCC
>NW_017805838.1:31632-41268 GCF_001891065.2 Hippocampus comes | reverse complement strand
GGAAGAGCTCGAAGAAGTGGCTGGGGAGAGGGAAGTCTGGGCTTCCCTCCTAAAGCTGCTGCCCCCGCGACCCGACCCCGGATAAGCGGTGGAAAATGGATGGATGGATGGGCCTGCAAGCAGGGTCTTCATAAAGGATACTCCTGAATCCTAATGACATTGCTTTATCTATTGGAATTTGCAGTTGTTTTTGAGGTGGATTAATATCAGAGATTTTTTTTTTCAGGGGCGGAGGGCTCCTATGAACCTGCAACGCTATTAAGTGCCCATATGCAAGGGATTTGTGTTACATTGTACAGTACTTGCAGTATCTAAAATCGGGTAATTGATTTGTCATTAATATGAGGATGGTTCATTTCAGAAGTGGGGGATAAAAATTGTTCAGGAGTAAACACATTTATGAGCAGATTATAATCCTCTTCGACTCAAAAAAAAAAAAAAGGCAACATGAAAGATGGTGCCGGCACGAGTGCCTGGGTTACGTGCGCCCTAGCATTGTCTTAGTTTTTGTAATATTTGTTCTTTTTTGGCGACCCCTATGCCACTTACTTGAGAGAAGACTTGCTCAGCATTAGGGAGTCTACTGTCTGTTTTTTTTCACCAACACACGCAAACCCACAAGGTTTGTGTGTCAGAGTTAACAGCTCGTGGGGCGGGTGCACTGTACGGAGCATGGAAACGCTTCCGGGAGAGGGGGAAGCGAGCCAGCGCGCTAGGCAAACATGGATTTCGATCCTCGCTCCCAACGATCCAGCTTGCCAATCTACGGTCTCTATCAAACATGATCGATGAACTTCTTCTTCTCACAAGGACCAACAAAACCTTACACGTTCTGCCGCGCTCTGCATCACCGAAACCTGGTTAGACGACTGCCACCCGGACACCATGCTGCACCTACCTGGCTTCCACCTCCTCCGAGCTGATCGTGAAATCAAAAGGTGGTGGAATATGTTTCTATGTCAACGAAGAATGGTGCACTGATGTTACGAAGCTCAATGCACACTGCAACCAGACTTGGAGTCGCTGTTTCTAAACTGTACGACATTCTACTCACCATGTGAGTTCTCCTCCTTTGTACTCGTGTTTACATCCCATCGCAAGCGAACGCTACAAACGCTAGCTGACCACGTTAACAAACTCGAGCGAAATTATCCAGAGTCACCCTATGTCATTTTGGGTGATTTTAATAGAGCACAACTAAACCCTGAACGTCCCGGATATAAGCAGCACATTGATTGTTTCACTAGAAAAGGCAACATTCTGGACCATTGCTCCATGACACTTAAAGATGCGTACCAATCTGTTGCCCACACAGCACTGGGCTTTTGTGACCACTGTTAAATACACTTAATCCCTACAGACAGACACAGACACAAATGTTTAAAACTGTTGTCAAGACTGTGAAGAGATGGACCGATGAAACAAAGCTGTCACTACAAGAATGCTTGGACTGCACCGACTGGGACATCTTTGAAACTTCAACTGGCACACTGGATGAATACACAGACACTGTAACATCATACATCAGTTTCTGTGAGGACGTGTGTGTACCAACGAAGTCTTTCCGCTCCTTCAACAATAACAAGCCATGGTTCACTCCCAAACTCAGACAACTCAGGAAAGAGAAAGAGGCCGCATTTAGAAGTGGAGATCTACAGTCAGTTCTACACGGCAGTCATCGAATCAATCCTGTGTTCTTCCATCACGGTTTGGTTTGGGGCCGCCACAAAAAAGGACAAAATCCGACTTCAACGGACAGTTAGGACGGCGGAAAAAATCATTGGCACCGCCCTACCCACTCTTGAGGACTTGCACACTGCAAGAATCAAGATTAGGGCACGGAAAATCCTCCTGGATCCCCCGCACCCTGCCCACCACCTTTTCCAGCTACTCCCCTCAGGCAGGCGCTAGAGATCCATGCGCACCAAATCCAGCAGACACTTAAACAGCTTCTTCCCTCTAGCCATTAACTCTCTAAACAGTCACTGACATAGTCACTCTTCTTGTTCAATGATTTTCTGCACCAACTGTACAAACTGTCATAGTATTGTATTCTACCACTGATCACTTTAGCTCTCCTTGATACTTTGCACATTGTCACTGGGTGGTCCCACCGCACTATGGTTCACTTACATTACAAAATGTCCTTCCATACCAATTTGTCATGTCCTTGTTTATGACGATACTAATGCAGCGTGTTGTACCGGAGACAAATTCCTTGTGTGTTCTACATACTTGGCCAATAAAGATGATTCTGATTCTGATTCTGATCCATTTCCCCACCTGGCGATGCCTGTCAGTGACGACAACTTTTACATTGAAGCCTTCCAACTCCTAACTGCATCTTTTCAGGCCCTCCAGTTCCATTCCATAGCTTCCCCCAGTCTCAGTACTCTAAAGGATAAGTTTAATACGCGTCATGAAACTAAAATAATTGGCATGTAATTATGCCGCATATAATGTACAAAGTAGTTCACTGCCTATGGGCTAGTCACACAGTTTTCCAAGAGCACGTGTCATGTTTATTCGTCAACAAAGCATCGCTGCCAACCTATTGTACTTCCAGAACAATTTGTCTGACTGCCATTATTACTCATCGCTGATATGAATAGCATCGATCGGGGTTTGCCTCGAGCTGAAAACTAACGTCGCTATCGCTAGCTTCTCCTGTTCAACGTTGCTAGCTTCTCGTGTTAGCTTTCGGCTAACGTCGCTACCTTCTACTGTTCATTCCACAAGAGTTGGCAGCTATTCTTTGACAAAATCATCAGCTCGTTTGCCTCGAGCTGAAAACTAACGTCGCTAGCTTCTGTTCAACGTTGCTAGCTTCTCGAGTTAGCTTTCGGCTGACGTCGCTATCTTCTACTGTTCATTCCACAAGAGTTGGCAGCTATGCTACTGTTCATTCCACAAGCGTTGGCAGCTATGCTTTGACAAAATCATCATCATCTATCCAAAAATCACACTTACTTTTTTGCAAATCCTTGATCATAAGCAGACCGGTTGAGAAAGCAGTTCATCTTTGAAGTGGAGAAGACTCGTCGATGATGGCGTGAAATTCATTCGCTTCGTGCGAATAAAATATGTCAATTTAAGTGCCCTGCTTTCCTTCGGCCACTGGTACAACTTTTCTGTCGATTGTGAACAATACATCGCCACACACAGCCGTGGCATCTTACCAACAAGCAATGCAACAATGCTGTTCAATGGAAGGACTTCCCTCGCAGTTCTCCATGTGACGTCATTTCCGAAGATTGCCGAAGATTGCCGAAGAAAAGCATTTTCGTTGTCAAGGGCGTTGCTATGGGTTAAACAAAGAATCTGGAAGGGTTGCGTTAAAAAAAAATAACGGAAATATGCTTATAATTGTTCAGCCATTGATATTATCAAAAACATGGTTGGCCAATTTTACTTCACACTTGGCCTGTAAGATGCCAATATCAATACCAATCAAGAATGATGGTTATCATCCGATATTGATACTGATACTGATCACATGGATTCGGTGGAGAATTTTTACTTTTAGAGGTTAAACTACAGATGTCCCATTTTTAACACCCGAGTCCGAGTGCGAGTTTTTGGTTTTAAGTATCTGCCGATATATACTCCCGATCCAATTCATCGGGCAACACATTAAGAAAAAAATAGCATTTATAGAATGAAACCACAGGTCAGATGTTTGAGATGTCACAAAACCAAAAGTATTAGCATCCCAGTCACTGTTCTGCTTCATGTTTCCTGACACAAAAAGCTATCTTTTTCCAGAGAATGTGAGAATTGCTTAAATTTCATAAAACGTAGCTATGTTCTACTGCTAATTACAAGAGAACGGAAAATTCAATTAATCTCTATTCATATAGCGCTTTCACAAGTGCTGCAGAAAGATAGATTTTTTTTTTTCTCGTGAAAGAAAAAAAAGTCTACTCTTTCTTCTGATAGATTTGATGTATACATAATTTATTTAACAACATATAATTATGATAAAAACTAGTCAAAATCCTGTAAAACGTCTGATACTGTCCGGATTGTCTTTGCAGAAAATGGCTGTACTTCAATGAGTTTAAAAAAATAAATAAATAAAAATAAGGAGTTGACTTACTTGCATATCTTCTTGACTTCCCTGATTTTTTCCTTGTCGATCTTCAGCTGTCCAGAAGTGGTAAGCTCCTCGACAAGCTCAGAGAGCCTGTCTCTCTGAGACAAATCCATCCCTAAACGTAACTCCTGTGTAGAGTAACAGAGAAGTTTAACAGCAGTCTTTCAAAGCAGCGTTTGCAGTTTACTTCACCCTACTCCTCACAACCTGTTTGTATAATTAGAGAGGTGACTTAAGATAGGTCGCTGTCTCGGTGTGACCTTTCCTCCTGGCTCAGCATCTTATCTCTGACACCCTTGGCATATATATAATTTCAGTTAAGACCGTAGAATCACACACAGTCCTTGTAGGTGGGTGGCCAAAAGTACTCGAGTGGGAATCTTGGGTGAGGGAGTAAGACCTCTTCCGCAATCTTGCAAGAAAGGCTCCATGGCTGTTCCCGATTTTTCTGGCATTCATTAACTAGGTCAGCTGAGAATATGCAATCTTCTGGTAGTTACGATTAGCATCGTGAGCATTTAAGATAAAAGAACTCAACTCAACTCAAATGTATTAAACAGCACTTGCTAAGAACTGTACATGGAACGTAAGTCACACAGCAGCAAAGACTGTTAAAACATTAAACTAATAACAAAAATAGCAAAAAGCACAAAAACAGTGAAACGGAGGCCAAGTTTCATGCTGAGTCACAAACCAAAGAATAAAGATGTGTTTGAAGACAAGTTTTAAATTTGGGCCGTGAGGGGACTTGCCGAACGTTTAGTAGGAGGTCATTCCGAAAAGAGGGACCAGGATTGGAAAAGACTCAATGCCCTCTGAGTCTTTCCCTAGTCCTTGGAACCCCTAATAGCATCTGGTTCACTGACCTCAGGCACCGGGCAGGTGCATAGGGAGCAAGATGGAGCAAGACCATTTAAACATTTGAAAACAAAGTATAGAATCATAAAAAGAACTCTACAATGTACAGGGAGCCAGTGAAGTGAGACCAGAGTAGGAGTTATGTTCCCTCTTACGAGTACGAGTCAAAAGGCAAGCAGCAGCATTTTGGACTAACTGAAGACGCTTGATGGAGGATTGGCTGACTCCAAAATAAAGTGCATTTCAGTAACAGGCAACATAGCTAGCTGTCTGTATGAAACAGAGAGCTCGATTCACCTGTTGGCTACTTTTTTGCAGCTGAATGTACTTATATTTTGAAACATGAATGGTATTTTTACTCTGGATAGTTGTATTTTATTGTATTCATCCATTTATTAATGTTTTTCCCATTTTGGACAGTTACAAAAAAAAAAATCAATATTTACCAATAACAGAAATACGTATAATGTAATACATTTATGAACTGCAGAAACATTTGCCAACCCTATTTTCCGACTTTATAGTGTTGAGCTTCACAGCTGAATTTGTATTCTTTGTGCTTCAGTGAATTTCTACCAACTACTAAAACATGGGAAGCTGTTAGTTTCATTTTGCATGTTTTGTTAGTTGATTATTTTGCATGTTTTGTTCCAAATTAATCAAAAATTCTAAGCCGTTTGTGTTTTATTTTGGTGTTTAAATTAGAACTGCAGATTGATTGTTCTGACATTTGTAAGAAATAAAAGAAAGGCCTTTCTTTAAAATCAATTGTTATTTGTTTGAAATTATTTGGATCAAAAATACTGTGATTGGCTGGCAACCAGTTAAGAGTGTACCTCATCTACTGCCCGAAGACACCTGGGATAGGCTCCAGCACATCTGCGACCCTAGCGAAGACAAAGCAGTTCAGAAAATGGATGGATGAATGGATTGATGAAAAACTCATTGTATTGGTTACTTGGTATCGCTATTGGTGAGTACTCGTATCGGTTTGAAAAAAATGGTATTGAGCATCCCAACTTCTGCCACGTTGCTTATTTCTGTGAGCATGCCTTATCTATTAAAAGAACAACCGTTACTCGCAGTCATAGTATGAATAACCCGTAATTGACAAGTAGGGTTGGGCAATACATTGTTATCAGATAGTCATAGAGATACGGCTGAAAATTGGCATCTATGCTAAGTTCAGCGCATTTACACTGTTCATTCTTGTGTTAATGCGCACTGTCCCTATGAAATAAATAAAATAAATGTACATTACAGATATTACCATTGAAATTAATATATTGTCAGTCACATGACCTTGACACGCTTGTGTTGCATGTAAAGCTCAGTACAACTAACCTCATTCATCCTTTCAAGTTTGACATTAATCGACAGCTAAAGCCAGCCAGTGACAATCGTCTTGGGGAAGGAAGAAAGGGTCGAAAATAGACATACAGTAAGGAGCCGCTGCTGGACAGCACACAAGTGAGAAATCCACTTTACTCCCTCTCATGTGATATTGCTTAATCTTTGTTTATTTGATTTTGTACAATCATTAAACAACACCAAATAAGTAACACTAATCAGTTAGTAAAATGTAATCTGGAAAAAATAATACATTTTAAGACAAAATACATTTCTATCAGATTTTCTGATTAATCAATCAGAGATGAAAGTGGACTTTTCTGAAAATTCCGGAAAAAATAAATAAAGAAATAAATAAATGTGTGTGTGTGTGTGTGTGTGTGTGTGTGTGTGTGCAAGATATGGCGAGGCCATGAGAATGCGAGGCGAGGGTATTACTGTTGTGGCGACTCCCCTCAAGCTAAGCGAGCCTCAGCAGTAGATAGTCCGCTGCTCTCTGCAGTGCGTGCTTCAGCGCGAACATGTACGCAAGCGCGTTTTTTGATTTCAACCAATCAGCGCCGACGCAAATGACGTCATACACGACAACAGCTAAACTAAGCCAGCCGAGACGACACTCGAAGTCGGACGGACACGATTTTCTGCCAATCTGTGTTTTTCCCTTTTTGGCCAAATATATTTTTTACGACAACTGTCTTGTTGACGGCGTCTTTTATTCGTTTTACTGGGGTTTAGCAGGTGTGTTTATAAAGAGACAAAAATTGTTTGGGGACTATCCCCCACGTTCTAGTTGAGATGGTATAACCCAAGAGGCAAAATGACGCTTGCTACTGTTGTTGCGAGTTGCCATTCGTTCAACTAAACCATTAGTCAAACGCCATCATGCCTTCTGTCGTTATTACACAAACAAAAATCTCTTTACTGTTACTAGTGTTAGTGCCTCAATATGGCTACGCTCGTGAAAGCAATACAACGAACTCAAACGCGTCTTCGTTCAATGTTGTCAACTAATATCCGGATTATGCAAATTTTCCTCAATTCTCCGGAGACATTTTCATAAAAAATTGAAAAACCCGGAATTCCGGGAAAATCCGGAGGACTTTCATCTCTGATCAATGAAATGAGCAATAATCTTTTCAAAAAAATATTCAATAATTCAATAGTGATAGCCCTACTTTGGAGTCACAGCAAAGTATATTTCACCTTACAAAGAATGTCCTACAAGGTTGCAAAATGCAGGAGGAAATGTAATAGTAGAGAATGTAATATTTATTCGGGTATTTGCAATGCACATTAACAATGTTTAGTTTTGACATGACAGAATTATTACAGAAATGGAGTTAAACACGCCAGAAAGTACTATATTTACAATGTATTCATGTTAAGTGAAGTCAAAAGACTGTATTTTATTTTGATTACGCACTTTAGTCTTACATATTACTGTTAACAATGCACTTCCAATACAGTAGTGGCAAAACCAGTTGTCATTTATAACTAATAAAGTAACTTCTACATCTAACTTAGTTACTTTAAAACTCAAATAATCGGTGGAGCAATTTATTTACGAGTTCACTGTGGGTGTGGCAACACTGCTCAGCATGACTCTTTTTCTTTATGCATTCATGTACAGTTTAGTTTGTTGAAGATCGATGTTGTAATGTAAGCTGCCGAGGCAAACATCGGTGTCCTTAACCAGTCAAAATACCAATCTAACAGTGGCTTTAAGGCAAATAAAAAACCGTAATCCACTCCACTTACCCGGTGACAGCTTCTTGGGATCTCAAACTCTTTCCGGATATCAGTTTATTCAGTTCAGTTTGAACGACCTTTAGCCAATCGTCAACCGTTTCCAACAGTTTCGATATGAATATTTTTTTGTTGTTCACTCCTTTCGCAAACCGACGTTCCTCATTTGTTTTCTTCTTGTTGTTCTCGGATTCTTGTTTTTGCCGAGGAACGTTCCTTTACGTTCCGAGCCGAGCGAGATGACACGGAAGTACTTGACGGACAGGTCATTAGACTGGAAGAATGCTCACGCAATGTGCCTCGGTGGTTATAACCTTGTCGTGGGTGGGTCTTCGAACTCTCATTCTTGTCCCCGAAATGTTGTCTCCAACTCGACTCAAGCAAGATGAACCGGAAGTACTTGGAGAATAGACGCGTTCGAATTCTTTCAACGCTTCGGAAAGGTGCTTGATTGCAACCTGCAACACGACATCCACGTAGTTAACAGACTACTCGTAGAAGCTCGAGTTTCACGCTCCATACTTAAAATATTCTGTGAAAAAAATTAATACAATGTTTTCTTTTTGTCACAAAATGGTTTTGAATGAGGCCAGTAGTTCAAAAGCAAACTTGGGGTTCCACGCAAACAAGAAATAAAAGTGTCAACACCTTTCCATAATTTATTTGAGAATGGACAATTCCAAAAGCAATGAAAAACATCATCAATGATCGCCTCACAAAAACAACAATTAGTATATGTCCTTTTCATTTTATTAAGCAGCAAATATTTTGCCGATAAATTCCGCAAGCTAAAAGACACCAGTTTGGAATTCTGTGTGAAGCGGTACCGTCCCTTCCGATAGAGGGCTCCGTCCTTTTTACTAAAATAGTAACGGTATCCCACAATTCCGTGCGTCGCACCATATTGGAGGGCTCGCTGATCGTGCAAGCATTTTTCACTACGCAGACTTCGACACGAAAGAGTTGTTTACTGACTAATTTGGTGATTTGTGAATGCACACGACATGGAGAAGTATGTTGAAACATTGGATAAGCAAACACATTAGTGATGGGACGATGATACCTCAAGGAGTGTATTGACCCACTTCACAAACTGTGTCAGCACTGGATTGACACTGTGTTGGTCATCCAATAGTGACCCCTGCAGTAGTTATAAAATCATTGCAGGTAAAGAAATTCCTTGTTTGTGTAAATGCTAAACTGAGTTGGTATGTAAAATATAGCAAATTTGCGTTACAATTCAGATTTTTAACTTATGTAGAAATTTTTTGTTAAATCATGTGAAATAAAAGACAAAAAAGTGATTAGTTTATGAATTTTTATTGAGGAACAAAAGTTTTTGGAGTGTCTTTGCCCCAAGGCGATTTCTCCTCTTAAGACACCAGCTCCCCAGCCTCAGAAAGTATTCTTTCACATGGTTCAGATGACGATAGTGAGAGGAGAGTTTTAAATGAAAGTTGATGCAGATGTGAAAATGTTTTCTAGTTCCATTTCCAATATTATAAAGCAGCGGTCCCCAAACTTTTTCCTGTGAGGGCCGCATAAGCTTTGCTTCTGTGATGGGGGGGGGGGGGGGGGGGGGCACC
>NW_017805838.1:30230-31282 GCF_001891065.2 Hippocampus comes | reverse complement strand
CGGATCGGGCGCGCGGGCCGTAGTTTGGGGACAGCTGTTATAAAGGGTCTTGGTTTCTGGGTGTGTTTGCTTCTGACAGGCAGTGTTGGACTTCAATTATGGAGGATCTCGCAATTATAAGATCAAATGAATAAAGCAACTGTAAGGCTCTTTAACTGACTATCATATGTATAACAGGTCATTCACTTGATAAACTGATAAAGTGGGTGCAATGCGCCACCGTAAAAAAATTGTATATAGCAGTAAACAATGCTCAAAGGAGAAAAAGATTTACCAAGATCAAAATTATTCCACACTGGGGAAAACTTTATAATTTCGCAAAATTCCAGCCAACAAACCCACGACATGTTGATACAGTTTGTGTCCTTATAAAACACACTTTGGCGCAGCACATTCAAACGATCCAGTTCCTGTGTTGGTCACGTTATTCTTTCTTAAAGCAATACACGCACCGATGCGGGGTTTCAATCTTGAGCTCTCGGCACTGTGCTGACGCACCAATGTCGCTTGTCCCATCACTAAAACACATAGCCGGTATTTAGAAAAAAATTGCTGTTATTGGCAAGGATCCTTATGAGATTGAGAAATCTGAATGGAGTGAAGATTACCAATTTTTTCCCGAAATCACCTATCCAGATCTTGTGAACTATTTAATCTGTCAGCCAAGCCCTTTTTTCAAACTGAAGGGCTTTCAGAATTACAAGAGTTTGCAGAGCTACGACCGTTTTGTTTGTGGATGGGTACGAGATGTTCGTGTTTACAGCAAGACTTCGAGTGGACATCGGATTGTCAGAGCTAGAGTTATGCACTCTCAGAAGGAGATGTTCGTGTTTACAGCAAGACTTCGAGTGGACATCGGATTGTCAGAGCTAGAGTTATGCACTCTCAGAAGTTATCGGATCCAAGTCTAAACCCATGGATTATCACAGATGGTCAGCCAAAAGTGATTTCAGCACATTGTGATTGCAAGGCTGGACTTGGAGAGAGTTGTTCACATGTAGCATCAGTCTTGTTTTATGTGGAAGCCACAGTCAGACTGAGGGAAGCCAGAT
>NW_017805838.1:27791-29383 GCF_001891065.2 Hippocampus comes | reverse complement strand
ATCCTCCTGAGAGTTCCCGCTGCATCTACTTGGGGAATGGCGGTGGGGGCGGTCATCATCAGAGATCCAATCACGTCTGCTCTGTCGGACCTCAGGTGAGTCTGGATGGTGCCTGCGATGGAACTCTGGAGTTTGAACGTAGTGTCTGTCAGGTGAGTAGTAGGCTCTGGCTTGGCATTCATCACGATGGTCGGATGGAAAATGGTGACTGGCCCAGTGGTCAAAGCGCTGGCTGAGGTAGGTGTTCTCCTCCTGTAGCTGGCGGACGTCACTCTGTAGGTTATTCATTTTAAATGTCAGTTGTTCGATTGCTTTTAGAAGTTTATCAGAAGCAGCATCAGGACACGTCATTGACACCTGGTCCTTAGTCTGCATAGGTGGGTATGAAGCCTGAAGGTTCAGTGCTGCACGTGCTCTTTCACAGCGTCCAGCAACAACGAGGGCTTCAGCAAGGTCTGTCGCGCCCATCTCGTGGATCTTTACTTTCAGGGCAGGGTCCAAACCAGCCACGAAGCAACGAAACTTCTCTCCTTCCTGCGCTACACGGCCGTAGTCAGGGAAGGCTTCTATAACGAGGCGCGTGATGTCAGCACTGTACACCTCAAGGCTCTCATCGGGCTTGCAGGGACGAGCACTGACATGGGTTTGGAAAAATGTCAGGGAGTGGTCAAGACCAAAAACATCCTGGAGCCTCTTCTTGACAGCCCCGTAGTCCTCCTTGACTGTGGGGGAAAGGCTATCCCAGTACAGAAATGCAGCCTCAGCTAACCGTTTTGGTAAAACTGAAGCCAGCACAGATGACAGGTCAGCGGATGGTTGGTTGTACATGGCTTGCATAGACACCTCAAAACGTCGAGACCAGCTGGCAAAGGACACAGTCCCATCACCTTCAAAAACTGGTGGTAAATCAATGTTGAGGCATCCTGGTGGAGTAACATTCACAGCAGCCATATCAGTGGCAGTAGAACGAACCATTGCAGTGGGTCGACTCATGGACGTCTCAGTATCGGGCATGGTGAGCCCAAAAAGGTTGAATAACGATGGTAAAAATGTCCAAAAAAAGGTAGGGGGAAAAAATTAATACAACTGCAGGAAACCTCAAAACCTCATCAAAAATGCTGACTAGCACCAGCCATTCAGTAGAGCAATAACAATCCACGTGGCTAGCAGGACGACAATTAGCAAGAAAAAAATCGTTGCATAAAAAGAGTCAAAAAGCCACACAAAACATACCACCACCGTTGCCACCAATGTAAGTTGAGAGGTTCGTAGTTTTTCAGTGGATAGCTCTACTTTAAAAATGGGCAAAAGGAGAGATGGAATCCTTTGAAGGCAGTTTTTATTTTCCCCAACGTCTGCACCTCCGAACGAACGAACAAGAACACACCTCCTTCCCGGAAACACCAAACACTTCCTGGTTTCCTTAACCAATCATATAATATCAACATAAACTTGTTTAAGCAATTATTAAACGGAAGATAACCTAGGTAGCTGCAACACAAAATAACAAAATGCTCTAATATAAAATGAAAATAATTATTAATTTAACATAAGCTTACACTTGCAAATCCCGGCACTCCATGACAGTTTTT
>NW_017805838.1:25576-27624 GCF_001891065.2 Hippocampus comes | reverse complement strand
AGCCACGGGACGCTTCGTAGTCCTCGATGGCCATAGTTAGCTCTCGAAGACTAAAAACCTTACGCTAACTGGAGCGCTTCTCTCTCATTAGCGCTCCAGTTAGTGTAAGGTTTTTAGCCTTCAAGAGCTATATGGCCATCGAGGACTACGAAGCGTCCCGTGGCTGTTTTTAGCATGACAACAAGTAAAGCACTCGAGGAAACGTTCGTTTATTTGAATGTCCGTCGAGCCATAAGCAATTTACTCTGAGCAGCTAATCGGATGCTACGGATCTAGCTTCAGTATCTACACACATCGACAGTGAGGTCCCTCTTGGCCAACCGGAGAGCAAAGCTATGAGTATGTTGAGTACAGGAAACTCGCAGCTGTGACCGAAATAAACATCGTTCACTATGTAAACCAGTGTGGTGGTTGCTGTTGCCTTTTTTCGAACGAAGCAGTAGAGGTCGCTGTTGGATTAGACTTCGTTGTAGTGAATGTCTTCGCGAGGCTGGAGCAGACAAAATTATTTCGTATAACGCAACAGGGGGGTTTTCGTCGTATGGGGGGCAGGAGAATGGGAATTGTGTTAATGCATGAATATTTTTTCACATAAGGGGGTATTTTCGCCCATGTAGGTTTCGTTCTAGAGGAGTTTCACTGTAGTAGTGTGAGACTGGATGCTATCCCAGCATTCCTTGCAGCACTAAGGATGTAAATACGGTTTAAATACATGTTTTGTGTCAGTGCATGAATTTCATATGCCCCCCCCCCCAGATTGTACTCTGGTGACGGGTCTGCTTCTAACGTAACACATTTGAAATGCAAAAACATTTGCAAAGCATATGATTTTGAGTGAGAGAAAATGTACAGAAAAAAGCAAGATTGAGACTTCGACTTTTATTTTATTCATATTTATTCAGAAAGAAAATGAAAAAAAAACTCCAATCGCAATCACCATGGAGGTGACCATTTTGATTAAAACACAATGAAAAGAACAAAAATATTAAACAACTCCCATGCACATCCATTCAACCATTTTGTCAGGGGTTGGGCAATAGCGTCCTGGAGGGGCGCTATCCTGAATGTTTTCCATGTCTTCCTGTTGCAACACACCTGAGTAAAATGAACAAGTTCAATGTCAGGCTTCCGCAGTGCTTGCTGATGATCTGATCATTTGACTCAGGTGTGTTGCAACAGGGAGAGATGGAAAACATGTCGGATAGCGGAATTACCCACCCCTGTATTATCTGTTCCGCTTCTCCTCACAAGGGTTGCGAGCGTACTGGAGCCTATCCCAGCTGCAGGCAGGGTCCACCCGAAATGGTTGCAAGCCAATCATAGCCACACAAAGACAAACCAACATTCGCGCTCACAATCACGCCTATGGACTATTTAGAGTGTTCCATTAACCTGCCATGCATGTTTTTGGAATGTGGAAGGAAAGTACCTGGAGAAAACCCACGCAGGCATGGGGAGAACATGTAAACTCCACACATGAAGACCGGAGCAGGAATTGAGCCATGCACTTCTGAGGTGGACATGCTAAGGAGTCGACCTCCGTTCCATGCGTGTTTAAAATATTCATTATGAAATATTTCATTAATAATACAATGAATATTAGATATAAAAAAACTGCAACAACATATTTCATACGAATATTCCCTTATTTTACAATTAAATGGGATGCCATATATTAGTCTCTTATTTATCGAAACTGTTTTATTTCAAAATGCTGTATTTATTTATTTATTTCGGACACTTGATTTCCACAGCACATTGAGAAGAGAGTTTCGCAACGCTACTCAGTCTCCAACACGGTAGGGGGCGGTAATGATCCAAATGCTGTTTAAAAAGGGGCAGGGTGGGAAGGGGAAGCAATAGTATCCAGCTGCAGACTCGGAGGAGGTAGCTTCAGGCAGTGGTAGACATACGCCGGAAGTGGCTGTGGTAAGTTTAGGCAAATGGTTTTCAAAATAAAATCCCAAAGTGGCTGTGGTAAGTTTAAGTTTCGGTATTTATCTTAACTATACACTTATCAAGTCTTCTCTCTCTCTCTCTCTCTCTCT
>NW_017805838.1:18956-23626 GCF_001891065.2 Hippocampus comes | reverse complement strand
AGCAGGCAGCACAGAGGATGCAGCAGCACATGGCACAGTAGCAAGAGGTGCAGTGGAGAGTGGGGCAACAGATGGGGCAATGGATGATGCAGCCACATCAGGCAGCACAGACGGTGGTGCATCAGCAGGTGGCGTAGCAGTAGAAGGTCCAGGAGTAAAAAATCCAGCGGTAGAAGGTCCAGCAGAGGGTGGGGAAGCAGAGGGATGGGCTGAGGGATAGGCAGCGGTGGGTGGGGCAGCAAAAGGTGAGACAGCGGCGGGTCGTGGGGATGCAGGCGCCTTAGCAGCAGCAGCAGAGACCATCAAAGCAGGGTGCTTTTCCTTACACATGCGAAGGTGATTTATGAAGGGTACCCGGCGTATTATTATTCCACGGCAATAGATGCAATGAAAGTGCAGTTTTGGTCGTCATTGTAGCCGACATCTATGAATGGTATACCCTGTAATAGAAAATAGAGCTTAAACATTTTAAATAATCATTTACAATTATCATAGACAACATCTTTACAAATGATCAGCTACAACAGGTCACTGAGTGATTGTTGAGGAGCCATCCAAATGAAAATGATCTATACTGTGACTCACACAAATTGTGTCTCGCAAACTTACCGTCATGTGATACTGCTCGTCATGTGATACTGCTCGGTTAAAATGGCCGTCCACATGGTCCTTTACCTTGCAGTAGTATGGGGCTTTAAACCATGCGGGCTGGCAGAATGGACAGTGGTACATACTGCAACATGTGTTGCATTTTTGCAGCTCAGGGACAGATGTCCCTCGTTGTATTGTGACATGCATCTGGAAAATAAAGAGAATGAATTGTGAAATCTACCATGTCAATATAATTCTACAGAAAACTAAGGGCATAATAATAAAACTATAATTTTTTTTTTTTTTTATTGCTACTGTCAAAAGTATTAGGGATCCCATACGACGTTGGGTGTTTTTCCCAGTGCTTTTTAAAGTCACAAAGAAACGAGGAGGACATTAATATAGAGGTACTGGGAAAATAATGTTCCGTAAAATTCTGCATTAGCACAGATGCGTTTAAATCGAATATTTTAAACTGATCAACATGACACAATGCGCAGTCAATTTTTAATTGAATGCACATATTTTGCGCATTTAGCACTTCTTTGACGGAGCCCAAAGCCCTTTAAAAATGACCAGTATTTACCCAATCACAAACATACATATATTCATCCGAAATTAAATTATTAATGTCAACGTCGTTTTGACATTATCATCTAATTCATAAACAACTAGGCGTGCTAAAACATTTCATCCTCACTTACGCTATATATTCTATCGTCGAGAGAATGTGAGTGTAGCCGGGATTCAAGTTGGCATAGTTTTCATTGACGCTCGTCGACTGAATATTACCGTCGTAGTTGTTGTCGTGCATTAAAATAACACAACTCCGTTTTACTTTTAGTTGATTTTGCTGTTAAATTATCTCACAATTACAGGGCCTTTTAAACTTTTTAAGATCCACATGCGACTTACTTCGCAATCGGGCATCATCCTTCTGACGTCATATCCGGCGCAAGTTACTTGCCAAAACCTATCTTTGTGTGAATCGGCCTCCTCCGGGTCTGCAGCTGGACCCTTCTCAGGGGAAGGGGAGAGAGAAAGAGAGAGAGCGAGAGAGAGCGAGAGAGAGAGGGGAGGACGAAGGAGAGAGAGAGAGAGAGAGAGAGAGCGAGAGAGCGAGAGCGCGCGTAGCGGTGGTGGTGGTGGTGGTGGTGGGTGGGGCTACACCGCCCGGAAGTTGTCGGTAGATTCTGACCATAGTAACGACGAAACAAAGCATGGCGGTTGCGGTTGCCATTATTTGGTTTGCTCTTGGCTGCGTGGAGATGATTTTATTTTTTGCAGAAGTCGTCTCGAACGAAAACCTTACAGGGTACAACGTGAATGCTACAGCTACTCCTGACCGGAATTTCACACATGACGAGTCTGTGGATAGTTCAACGTTTGCTTTGCAAAAGACAACTGACTTTGATTTGTCCACTTTACACACGAGTTACACTATTACCGAAGTTACAAATCAACAACCATTTAATGTTGAGCCCCTGCCCGTCTCCGGTCATCTACCGACCCCAACGATTGACGGTAAGTAAGACCTAATTTGATTTAAATGTACTTGCTCTGTTTTGAAGGCAATTGTAACCCCTTAAACATCTGCAATTGTTGTGGTGTTTTCATTATCGAAGTAAAAAAAGAGGCCCGATGAAGAAAACATAAACTGATGTATTGGATTTAGAACTAATCATATCATTTTGTGACTTTCTTCCAATCTTATGAGCGTTTCATAGTGTATTTGGTGTGCATGAAAGACTGCGGTCAAGCCAGCCTCCACTCGCAAAATTGAAGTCAGGGGAGCCGCCACTGCGATTGTCAGTGCTCTGCATTACGGTAATCTGCCGCCAGCGAGTGGCGTTAGCCACCTTCAAAATAAAAGCGCCTCCACTAATGCATAAACGTCATTTGTTTGGGTGAAAAGAAATTAATAAAAATATAAAATAAGTAAATTCTTGGCTGTCGGGTAATGATTCACAGAGGAAGAACAAGAACTCTCAGAACAGCACTAATAAGCGTTCTCAAGTGGCGATAGAAAATAAAGTCAATGGTAATTCTACATCAATTCCACTTAATTTTAAAATAATCATGAAAACAATCAATCTGGGTGATTGCGCAACGACACCAGGTTGTCGACACACGAGGGCACGCCAGGTATACAACCACAGTACTGGCATTCAGATCGAATGTTCCATTACTGAAAATGCAACATCGGATCCGGACGAGGGTGGTCTGGAACTGAAAAGGATCCAAGATGGCGGACAGTGCGCCAGTGTGTTGGGCGATGCTCCTGCTATTTCGGGGTTTTTTTACTACTCGCAATGCTTGTTTACCTTCCGAACAGCATCTCGATTGGTTTACGATCGCCAGTCGTTGTTATCGATTCAACAACACGTCGGAGATTCGGCCGCGTTTTGGCAAGACGGTGGTGAAAAGACGCTACCTCCGATTTTGGCTAACGTGCCGGCTAATCTCTTCCACATTCGGTCGCGCCCTTCACCGAAGCACCGCTGCCGCCGCGGCAAACGTAGCGGTCAGCTTGTGAAGCTAAAACTGGATCCGAGACTCACTAAGATCGCTGCTCGTTCCCGAACGCACGGAATTACTCCGTCGTGGCGTGCCCTCGACCCCGTCGCCTCGTGCTTGATAACAGTCGTTGGCTCTCCCACGGCGCCACGGCATTTCTACCCTCTGCGCCTTTCTCAGCGAGGAGTCCAGCGCAAGCTTTTGAGGGAATTCCCCCGGGCTCGGCAATCGGAAGAGGCAATCCCTCCCATTGCCACTCCCACAAGGATCGCTTTGTTAAACGCCCGGTCGTTGACGAACAAGACCCATATTCTGAGGGAGTATTTCCTTTCCAATGACTTGGATTTCCTGTGTCTGACGGAGACTTGGGCAGGTACTGGTGAGTACAACGCTTTACTTGAATTGTTGCCATCTGACTATGCATTCCTCGATACCACGAGGACTTCAGGCCGTGGTGGAGGAACGGTGAGTATCTTTAAGAACATCTTCAAATGTAAACGGTGCACATTCACCACATCAACCACCAGCTTTGAAGCAACCTTCTTTGAAGTCGGTCGTGTTTTCCCGGTGCTCTGCACTGTCATTTACCGTCCTCCGAAATACAACAAGACTTTTTAAGCGATTTTTCAACCTTTCTTGCGAAAATCAGGCTGAGATATGATCATATTCTCCTAATGGGGCATTTTAATATCAATGTGTGCTGTCCGGAAAAACCACAAGCAAAGGACTTCTTAAGACTTATCGACTCTCTTAATTTCGTGCAATATGTGACCAGCCCGACACATGAACAAGGACATATTTTAGACCTTGTCCTTGCTTATGGTCTACCGGTGTCAAATCTGGAAGTCCTTGAAAATGGGATTTCTGATCACATGGCAGTTTTATTTGACGTAGTCTTATTGCGTGCTGCTGTAAAATCTGCCGCTCCTAGTTGCAACCGCCGAATTTTTAACCCTCGCATTGCTGGTCGGTTCTCTGATGCCTTTAATAACCTTCGCGTACCCTCGTCTAACACAGAGGAACTCACCTCTTGGTTCAACTCATCATGCCATGCCATCCTGGATTTGGTGGCTCCTTCAAAAACTGTGCTCCCAAAACCTAAACTCGAGCCTTGGTTTAACGACAAAACTCGCGCAGCTAGGCAGGGGTGTCGCAAAGCCGAACGCAAGTGGAAAAAAGACAAATTGCAGGTCTCTTATCAAATTTGGAAAGACTCCTGGCGTACCTACCAGCTCACAGTAAAAGAGGCCAAAAGAGAATATCTGTCGGACCTTATTCAAGCTAACCGTCACAATCCACGCGCACTATTTAAAATGATAGATTCTGTACTCAAACCCCCTCTGCCTACTTGCTCGGATTCTTCACCCGAGATGTGCAACAGATTCCTTCAGTTTTTCACTGATAAGGTCTCTACAGCTAGGACTTCGGTCTCAAATACCGCATCTGACTCCTCTGTCCATATTCCGTGTGCAGCGGTGCTAAATTCTTTTGAAACTGTGTCCTTGAAGCTTTTGGAGGATGTAGTTCGCCAGACGAAGCCATCTGGCTCCCCCTGCGACTCT
>NW_017805838.1:15802-18001 GCF_001891065.2 Hippocampus comes | reverse complement strand
CAGGTTGTCGACACACTAAGGCATGCCAGGTATACACCCACAGTACTAATAAGCGTTCTCAAGTGGAGATAGAAAATAAAGTCAATGGTAATTCTACATCAATTTCACCTGACATTAAAAAAAAAAAAAAATTAAAGAAACTAATCTGGGTGATAGCGCAACCACACCAGGTTGTCGACACACTAAGGCATGCCAGGTATACACCCACAGTACTGGCATTCAGATCGAATGTTCCATTACCAATTAAAATGCCTCTCAAATATGACATTTTGAGCTCCTCTACTTATTTCAAAAGATTCTTAAACATGAATTTCAGTTATCCCTCAATCAAACCAGGCGTGTGGGACACGAGAGCACTCCAGGTATCCAACCAGACCACCCTCATTCGGATCTGATGTCGGCCTCTGAAAAGTGACAAGATGGCCTGCGTTCTGACATGACCTTCATTCTAACATGTTGGTTGATCTTTTCGCCCATTTTTACAACATCCTAAAAGAAGGAATACAGCACCCGGCTCTCCACCCAGACCACCCTCGTCCGGATCCGATGTTGCATTTTGAAATAAAAGGCCTCTGAAAACTGGCATGTTGACCTGATTTCTGACAAGTTGGCCTGTAGGTCTGGGGGTAACTACAGCCCTCCGGCTATCCAACCCGACCACTCTCGTTCGAATCCGATGTTGCATTTGGGAATAAAAGGCCTCCGAAAAGGGAAACTATGACCTTATTCCCGACAAGTTGATCTGAATGCCTAACATGTTGACATTTTCGACCGTTTTGAAAAAATTTCTAAAAATTAAACCTTCGTTATCCCGTGAGGGCTGTAGGTCAGGGGTTAACTACAGCCCTCCGGCTATCCAACCCGACCACTCTCGTTCGAATCCGATGTTGCATTTTGGAATAAAAGGCCTCTGAAATGGGAAAATATGACCTTATTCCCGACAAGTTGGCGTTCACCTTGTCGGGAATAAGGTATTATTTTCTCTTTTCGGAGGCCTTTTATTCCCAAATGCAACATCGGATTCGAACGAGAGTGGTCGGGTTGGATAGCCAGGGTGCAGCAGTTATCCCCTGACCTACAGCCGTCACGGGATAACAAAGGATAAATTTTTAGGAATTTTTTCAAAACGGTTTATAAATGTCAACATGTTAGGCGTTCAGATCAACTTGTCGGGAATAAGGTCATATTTTCCCATTTCGGAGGCTTTTTATTCCCAAATGCAACATCAGATTCTAACGAGAGTGGTCGGGTTGGACAGCCGGAGTGCTGTAGTTATCCCCTGACCTAGAGCCCTCACGGGATAACGAAGATTCAATTTTAAGGAATTTTTTAAAAACGGTTTAAAATGTCAACATGTTTGGCGTTCAGATCACCTGTCGGGAATGAGGTATTCTCTTTTCGGAGGCCCTTTATTCCCAAATGCAACATCGGATTCGAACGAGAGTGGTCGGGTTGGATAGCCGAAGGGCTGTAGTTACCCCCTGACATACAGCCCTCACGGGATAACGAAGGTTCCATTTTTTGCAATTTTTTCAATACGGAGGCCTTTTATTCCCAAGGTATTATTTTCTCTTTTCAGAGGCCTTTTATTCCATCATGCAACATCGGATTCGAACGAGAGTGGTCGGGTTGGATAGCCGAGTGCTGTAATTACCGTCTGACCTACAGCCCTCACGGGATAACGAAGGTTCAATTTTTAGACATTTTTTCAAAACGGTCAAAAATGTCAACATGTTAGGCATTCAGATCAACTTGTCGGGAATAAGGTCATATTTTCCCTTTTCGGAGGCCTTTTATTCCCAAATGCAACATCGGATTCGAACGAGAGTGGTCGGGTTGGATAGCCGGAGGGCTGCAGTTACCCCCAAACCTACAGGCCAACTTGTCAGAAATCAGGTCAACATGCAAGTTTTCAGAGGCCTTTTATTTCAAAATGCAACATCGGATCCGGACGAGGGTGGTCTGGGTGGAGATCCGGGCTGCTGTATTCCTTCTTTTAGGATGTTCTAAAAATGGGCGAAAAGATCAACATGTTAGAATGCATGTCATGTCAGAACGCAGGCCATCTTGTCACTTTTCAGAGGCCGACATCAGATCCGAATGAGGGTGGTCTGGTTGGATACCTGGAGTGCTCTCGTGTCCCACACGCCTGGTTTGATTGAGGGATAACTGAAATTCATTTTTAAGAATCTTTTGAAA
>NW_017805838.1:11052-15300 GCF_001891065.2 Hippocampus comes | reverse complement strand
AAACCGAAAGGTGTATAAATCGATAAGTACAGTACACATAAGGGTAAAAGTATTTGATGATATGTAGATTTTAGATAAGTTATTTACTTCTTCCTACTCCTTTGAACATAAAACTGTGAGAATGTCTGTCTTTATTTTTCTTTTTATAATTTTTACTTACCTTCACTTTTGTCAATCTGTGATTGTATTGTATGTTCTATATGTTCAATAAACAATAAAACAATAAAGTACTTATTTTATATTTTTATTAATTTCTTTTAACCCAAACAAATGACGTTTATGCATTCGTGGAGTCGCTTTTATTTTGAAGGTGGCTAACGCCACTCGCTGGCGGCAGATTACCGTAATGCAGAGCACTAACAATCGCAGTGGCGGCTCATTTGACTTCAATTTTGCGAGTGGAGGCTGGCTTGACCGCAGTCATGAAAGACTAGTGCTTATTTCCTTGTCAAGTTGCGTTTTATTTCACTGGACAGTAATTGTAAAGTTTTGTTGCATGAAAAAAATACCATTACCGTGCGCAGTGTATATCAAATGACAATGTGAACCAGTTATTTAATTTTATAAATTTTTTCGAAAGTACAGTGCACTTCATTCAGCATAGTTTTATGGGTATAACATGTTTCTACCTTATACCTGCTAGTTGGCAATGTGTGTTCCTGTGATGAGCACGAGGGTCTCTGCGACATCAACTGCTGCTGCGACAGAGAATGTCGTCAGGAGATGGCTCTGTTCACTGGCTGCTCAATGCACACCATCAGGCAAGTGTCCGCACACGTTTGTGGGGGTGTGGGTGGGAGTGAATATTTAACTAATGCTGGGTTGCTACATTCCACACCAGCCTTTTTGACCATCCTTTTTAATCTGAGAGCTACGTCTTGTGTACTGCTGTATATGAAGGGCAACCTGCTTTATAATATTTTGGCAAAAACAAATTTACTGAAATTTGTGAATAAATCATCTGCTGATTGCCATTGTGCACACTGTCTCTACAAATGCTATGGTTTGGTCATGTGCAGGAGAATTGTGAGGCACAAGCCCACTAATTCAGTGGTGCTCCAAACATCAGTCCCCAGCCCGGTACCGGTTTGTGGGCCATAGAAATAGATTTAAAAACCATAAATACAATCTTCTGTGGTGGAGCTTTTAGATGACAGAAATGTAACGGATGGTTGCCAATCCACAAAATATCAGTCGGAACATGAACCACGAGGTGGAAAAAAGCTTGTGCATCACTGCTCTACTATTTAGGAATGGACGATTGAAATTTTAATCGTGACATATATTATGCCTTCTCTTGATCTTTAAAAAAATGTTATAATCAAAGAATTAATGTGTAGAATACAATCATAGAATTGGATAAAACCTGTTGCTGAAGGTTTTTTTAAAATGTGACCTTTACAAAAGGCCAAACACGAGCCTGAAGAAAATTAAAAATGGCAGACTTCCTCTTAGTTTTAGCATATGTCTCCAAGTGACTTTTTTTGTTGATCTTGGGCTGTCACATACACCTCAAAACCTTTGTTGATCTTTGTGACACCTCAACTAGTGCTGCTTTGCTAAAAATTTGAAGGGGGTGTTGTTGAACCATTTTTTTTTTAAATCTCACAAGAACCAAATAAAATATTGATGCTGTTGTGAGGCCAACATGTTTGTAAAGTCTCACAGGTTAGGTGTTAGGTTTAGGTGTATGTTTAGACTCTCAAAAATAGTGTAATTTTCCTGGCGAACAGCATGTTTGATGGCAAAAGCTTTTCGCGAAAATATACAAACTTTGTGCTACAACCTCATGAAACCTAAACCGTCTTCTGGGGAAATATGGGGAAATCTGTTTAACCCACTCTGAGAACATCCATCCATCCATTTTCTGATCCGCTTATCCTCACAAGGGTCGCGGGGTGTGCTGGAGCCTATCCTAGCTGTCTTCAGGCAGTGGTGGTGAGAGATAATACTGCCTGAGCTGGTTGCTAGCCAGGGCAAACATAGATGAACAACCATCTGGAGCCTATCCCAGCTGCAGGCAGGGTACACCCCGAAGTGGTTGCAAGCCAATCATAGCCACACAACGACAAACAACCATCCGCGCTCACACTCACACCTAGGGACAATCTAGATTGTTCCATTAACCTGCCACGCAGGGTTTTGGAACGTGGGAGAAAACCGGAGTACCGGTGAGAACATGGTAACGCCCCACAGAGAGGTCAGAGTCGGAATCGAACGCTGCATCTCTGCACTGCGAGGCCAATGCGCTAACCCAGGGGTCGGCAACCCAAAATGTTGAAAGAGCCATATAGGACAAAACAAAACAAAAAACAAATATGCCTGGAGCCGCAAAAAAATAAAAGCCTTCTATAAAACTTACAGTGAAGGAAACACATGCTGTATGTATGTAGGAGGCTGGACTGTCTCAGAATTGTTTGTTATTCATTCCTTTGTTTTGTGTTCACAAACACCCCCATAGAATTTATTTTGTCATTTCCTTGCTTGATTTTTTTTTTGTTTTGGTGCATTATTTTCGCTTTTATTAGTGTCAGTGAAGTGATCGTTAATTTCTGTTTTTCTGAGGCTGTCTTTGAACACCTCTCGAGTCGAACAAGAAGAAAGAAGGCACGGAGTCATACGCAGACGTGTCTGTGTTTGTCGAGACTGTTAAAAGCATAAATAAAGTGTACAGTGCCTTGCTGTTGATGTAGTGTAGTGTCTCCATCGTGGTGCAGCGCTGCCACTGCAGTTAAAATACGAAGCTTCCGCAGAGGGACATTCATCACTCAATCAACACCGCTGGAGCTTTACGCTGTGTTGAGTGATATCAATCGATCTGGCTGGCGCCGGCAAAAATTAGCTGGAGGCGGCCGCCATCCAATTTTGACCTGAGTTTTGTCCAATTTCACTCGCACTTGTTAGGTTTTTAGCACATTTAGTCAACCTCAACCCGTTTTTATTGAGTTAAGCTATAGTCGAATATAACTGGATTAATTTTGTCTTAACTTTAGTCCAAGAAAACTTTTTATTTGTCTAGTTTTAGTCAAACAAAATAAAACAAACAAAATTTGACATTTCAGTCTAGGTTTAGTCAGGATAATCATTGTACCCTTTTGCATTTTTTTGTCAGCAGATAATATTGAACATTTTCATGTTTATATTATCATGTTCCGTTTTGGACAGTAGGTGGCAGGCGGTGCATTCTTGCTGGCTGCACACCTGCTACCTATTGGTCACTAAGCACCTGCTTTATTAGGGCTGTCTTTCTGACTCTCACTTGCCGGACAATTGCTTGCCGTGCCACTGCTTTGCCCGTGTGTCGGTTTTTTGCCTCTCGTATTAGTCTTAGTGCGCTAGTTAGATTCGTCGGCTCTTTTTGGTGTAGTCTTTTCGTCGTGTGTAATTGTATTCGAGCTTGTTTTTCTCCGTTGCCTTAGTGCGAGCGTTTTTTGTTATTGGGTTTTTGCATGTTTTCCTGGTACTCGTTTTGACCAGCGTTTTCTGTTGTCTATTTTCGGCGGTGCGGTTTTTGTTAATAAATATTATTTTCGTACGGAGTTCTTGTTGGTGTCTGCTGTTTCGGGAATCCTATATTTCAATTTTGTTGCGAATGAAGCGTGTTCCTTTCCGCTTCGCTCGCAACGTGACACATATACATATTTAATGTCTTAAAATGTATGTTAAAATTGTTTTGAGTTATGTGTGCCCAATTATTTTACTTTATTTTCATCTAAATGAATTGTTTTAGTTTGTTTTAGTTTTTCGTTTGCATCCATGTGTAGCTCCCTCGGTGATTTATGTTAACTATACTGTATTAGGCCCGTCCTGAAATTTCACCTGCAAGCCAAATATCCCAACTTTTTTGTGAGTAATGCACATCGGAGGGAGTATCCGTCACAAGTAGGTCGCATACTGATAAATTTAGGGAAACACCGCAGGTGTCTGGCATATTAACAGCTGAGTAGTAAGTTTTTTTCTTTTTTTTTTTTTTTTAATTTCCCTCTCACTGTAACGTTCCAGTCAGTCTAATGGTAGTCCGCACCTGGGGAATTGCTCATTAATATCGGGGCACCTGCTCCAGTAAAAGGGGTCTGCTGATGCCTCTGGTTACGCCCTGAAATACTGACCTTTGAACTGTACTTAGTTTTTGAAAATATACATTGTAATTAGCATATTTACACCAATGCATGTATAATAAAAATGAAAAAAACACCCAAAAAAAAAAAGTCATCTCACTAGTAAGTGCTGCAATTTTTGTTTGTGTGT
>NW_017805838.1:3183-11042 GCF_001891065.2 Hippocampus comes | reverse complement strand
TATATAGATAGATAGATAGATAGATAGATAGATAGATATGTAGTTAAGATATCCTTTATTGTCCCACACGGGAAATTTACATTTTTTATGTATTTGGAGAGAGAGAGAAACACAAAAAAATACACAAATCTCACCCAAACTTTTTTTTTTGAGAATATGCCTGCACATTACTAATGTGGTCCTTGGTTACTACCCAGTGCCCACGTTGGTGAGCCAGTTCTACACAATTTATACAAGTTATTTTCTCAACCGAAAATTGATTTTATGTCAACATATGTACACATATAAAGAACAAATAAAAATGTCCCAATTACCAATTTCTGATTATGTATTAGTCACTGAGAACCAAAAATACAAAAAAAAAAAAAACCCAAGGTTAGGCTATGATACATATGGATAATGCTTACACAACAACTTGTTTTTTTTTTATTTGGTTTGTTTGTTTTTTGTAGTGGCAACAAGCAGTTCTGCAGCCATGTCACTGCATCATATGCTTTGCAGTATACTGTGGAGGGGTATTCACAGTTGCAGTCCTTTGTCCAACAAGAGACGTCTGGTCACACTCTCTGCATTCAGTCACATCGTAAGTCCTAAAAATATTTCAATACTTCCCCGGACCGTTAAAAGTGTTGAAGCCGTTCATCAAGCAAGAATGGAAAGAATCCCCATCTACGAAGCTTCAGCAATTAGTGTCCTCAGTTCCCAAACTTTGATTGAATGTTGTTAAAAGAAAAGCTGATGTAACACAGTGATATCAATGATCCTGTACCAGCTATAAAATTCTAATGATGATTACTTGCTAAAAGCAAGAACAATGAACGTGTACTATCTTGTCTTTGTAGTGTATTCTATTAAATATAGGTTGAACATGATTTGCAAATCATTGTGCTCTGTTTTTATTTATGTTTAACACAACTTCCCAACTTCATTGGAAGTGTATTTGTGGCTGTAATCTTATGAAACATGCCAGTAGTTATCCCAAAACAAAATTGTGTCAAGTGAAATGGTGAGTGGATCGTAACTATGGGAAACCACTACCCTCAGTGCCTGGTGAGCAAATCGGTTAATGTCAAGCCCTGGTTGTCTCATAGCTGCATTTGTCTTTTAATTGAAAACCCAGATATATTTAATCCACAGTAAAAAATAAAAGATTTGGCCTCACTTTTGGAGCAGATTTTTCCAAGTTTGTCTTGGAACTTTTTTTAAAAGCTGAGTTTGTGTCTCATACGTGTACTCATCATTTGATGTCAAACCCAAATATTTTTCATTGATGAAGATTTGGCCTGACTTTAGGAGGGGTGTGTATGAGTGGGAGTGTATGTACTTCATGTAATTTGCTTCATTTCCAAGTTTGTCTAGCTTTCTAATATCGGTTATTTTTTTCAGGTCTTGACGGATTTTACTTTCCTGCCCCTACTCTTCCACTGTCTGGAAACTTTGATTTACTCTTCAACCAGTTTAATAGGTTTGCTTTCAGTTCACCGGAGAATAATGACATGTCTACATATATCCCTACTAAATTTTATCAGGCAAGTATGTTTAAGAAGTGAGGATTTTCTATTTTCCATCTTCCCTACCGACACAACATTATTTAGGATCATCTGTTTCATTAGCGAATTATTTGTGGTTTGCTTCTTTCAGTATGGAGTTGCAATCATGTCTGTTGAAGAAGAGGGAAAAAGAGGAATCTTTTACCTGCCAGCTTCCAGTATTTCTGTTGACTGCCTTGACCAGAGTCCTGCAGGTAGTTACTGTAATACTATTATTAACATTCTGGGTATGCTCACACTTGACAGGTTTGGTGTGGTTAATTGAAATAGTTAGCTCTGGTATTGCTCTTGGTTTGATCAATTGCAAATGTTATTATTGTATTGTCCAGGGAAACCAGGACAATGAAAGTCTTTGTATAACAATGAGATTTATTTCAGCTGCAACTTTTGAGAAACACCATGTGACAGAGTGTAAAGTCTATAACAGAGCGTCTCCTCCCCATTGGTCGGTGAAACATGATCTTCAGTGTGCTTCAGCCACACCAGCTAGTCAGAAGGGGTGTTCACACGGCAACATTTGCTCCGGTGCTGCGCCGGGGCTACCCCAGTAGAGCGTTAACACGTGCAAAGTTACACCGGTGTAGCCCCTGAAAACAGCTTACTCCGGAGCAAATTTTAACCCACCTCAGGGAGGTGGTTTAAAAATTGGCTCCAGAGCAAATGCTCGTTTACAGGGCAGCACCGATGTAAAATGGTACGTGTGAATGCTACAGGGTTAAAAATTTGCTCCGGAGCAAATGCTCGTTTGCGGGGGGAGTAGCCTCGCTACGCATGAGAAGAGTTGATTACGTACGGCTAGGATGCGTTGCTTTTGTGCTCTGTTGTACTTGCGTCATCTGTTTGTCTAATAACGACACAAGACATGATGGCCGGCAATAACAGTAGAATGGCAACTGGCAATAACAGTAGCAAGCAGCATCTTGCCTCTTGAGTTATACCATCTCAAATAGAACGGGGGGGGGGGGGATAGTCCCTCCCCAAACATCATCTTTCCTTTTGTAGGAAACTGGACTGTCTCGGAGTTGTTTGTGTAGTTGGTCCTTTGTTGTGTGTTCACAACCCCCCCCCCCCATAGAATTTATTTTGTGATTTCCTTTCTTGATTTTCTGTTTTGCGCATTATATGTTCGCTTTTCTGAGTGTCATTGAAGTCATCGTTGATTTACGTTTTCGGGGGGCGGTCACTGAACGCCTCTCGAGCAGAATGCACGGAGACAGAGAAGTGGAAGTACGTGCCTGTACAGCAGTTGCTTGAGTTGTATGTTTTAAAAAGAACCAACACGACAGCTCTTTTTGTTTTCTATCGTTTTGCTCCGCTGCAGAAACTGCCGTGTGACCACAAGTGAGGCTGCACTGGCGCTGCGCCGGAGTTAACACGCTCAGCGGCTTTGTACGTGTGACCGCTCCACAAAATTTGCTCCAGTGTAAAATATATCGCAACAAAATACATTGGTGCAGCACCGGAGCAAATGTGTGCCGTGTGAACACCCCTACAGTTTAAAATCTAATTTTCCATCACAATTCCCCTCTTTTGATCCAAAGGATCAACAAAGAGCCAGGACAATGACCGGATGACACAAATTTCACACATAATGCTTGTACATTTAAATGGCCGTATATCTAGAGTCGAACTGAAGCAGCGTCACAGTTCAGGGTCAGTCGTCGTTAACAGGAGTCCCATAACTATACTCAAGGGAGAGTGCAATGCTGTTTTTATGGGGGACAGAATCCTGAGATAACACGGCAAAGCATTAGTAGGGAGAGCAAAAGAGATTTTGGTCTCTTTATAAACACATTGGCTAAACCCCGGTGGAACGAAAAAAGACGTCATGGACGAGACTACTATTGTGTAGAAAACTATATATTTGGATTGAAAAGAGAGAAAAGTGTCCTGAGGGAAAAAGGGGGTGTAACAAGATTAGGACAGAAAACCCTTCCCGGGCAATGGCTACACACAGTAAATGAAAATCAAATCACACATTAAATGGAAATCGAAATCTAACCTAAACACCCAGTAAATGAAAATCAAAAATCCACTATACTAACTACTATATACAAAATAAGCCAACCCAAGACATCAAACATTCACATCTGCAATGCTTTTCTGTGAAGTCATCGTACAGGCTTACATAGGGTTACAGTAAATCCTCGTCAAAATCAGTGTTAAAATAATCCTCGTCAGACTCCGTGTGCACCTGTTGATACTCCGACATGGCCACAGTCAGCTGAGCTGCGACTTTAATTTCGATAGCATTCATGACTTTGGCCGCACAAACTCTTCCCAGTGGAATACCACAAGCGGCACAAAAACAAGAAAATAAAAATATACAACCAATGCTTGAGGCAAAGGTGACTGCTATGCCTTTCCATTTCCCAAACGTATCCTGCAGCCATTGTAAAAGGGCGTTCGACTTGACCCCCTCTATCTGCTGTGATTTCTCCCTATAGGCTCTGAGCAGCGTGAGGGTTTCAGTTAACGAACCGTTAGACAATGTGTGTAGAGGGATGAAGGTACAGCAATCGCCGGTTTCAATCATTTTACACACTCCCCCACGTTCGGCCAATATCATATCTAGTGCTTGCCTATTCTGCAAGGCCACGAGCGATGTAGCATGCAATTGTGACGCTGTATGCATGAATAGTGCCTCGGTAAAGTTAGTCAAAGTGTTAACCTTGTGATTCAGATAATTGATTAGTTCGGTGTGTTTATATGTGGTTACTGGGAACAGGCTACCTATGATGGGGAGCTGAGAGAACGCCGCGTCCACCTCGTTCAACAGTTTATCTTTATCGGGAATACTCCGGGGTTGGCCAATTGCATCAAAATAAACGGGAGTGTTTCGTGTAATTGGAGGTCTCGGTATATTATCACCTGCATCTCTCTTCAGCCTGTGCGTACTGTTGAGCGTCGACTCATCATCATTTACAACAAAGGAAGTCGTTTGTTGGACCCCAGTAACATACACACAAGTCCCTGACCAATAAGACGACAACTTGGCATACAAAGTCCCTCCGCCACAATACCACCACAACTGTGACCGTCGGACGAAGTCGGTGAGGCTTGTCGAGACAATCTTGGTGACGTTACATAGAGTGGAGTTAATGCTACCGTGGTCAGTGCATTTGGTTTGTTTGCAACTATCCCGTTTAAAACACGTGAAATGCCCGGACGTCGGAGGATGGAACAACATTGGTTTCGTGTCTGCTTGCACAACAGGGAAATGAGTTGAGTATGCTGAACAGAAGGCGGTGCCCCTCAGTCCCTGGGTCATATTCAAGACACACTCAGATGGTATAGCTTCCACAATTTGTAAAGCGGCACGCGGTTTCATACAAACGACGCAATCTTTCTTTAAGGATTTAGCTACCGCCACAACTCGTTCGAGGAAAAGGTTGTCGTTAATTCCTACACCAGTGTCTTCCTTCAACAGGGTCTCAATAGTTTCACCTCTGTAATGGGTTGTAACACCCCGCACCGAGGTTCTCCTTCCATCGCGTAGTATCGTGACACTTGCGGGCGGGCTGTCCCCCCGTGGTCTCCCCTGTTTGGTGGGTCGTGGCGGGACAACACATACTTTGATGGGGACATTCGGATGCGATCCTCCATTATACCAAGCCCACAAAACAAGCCACGAGCATTCATTGCTATCAGCATTGGGCAACGCAGTCATAGAGGAAAAAACGAAAGTTATTGTGGTTTCATCACTATTTCGAGTTTTGCTTATTTTAACCTTGTCGACCCAGTTTCTGGCCTGCAAATTCCGCGTTGGGTTTTTATAATAATCACCGGAGATCGAAGTAACATAATTATCCCATGTCTGCCAGCTATCCCTTTTTCTCGGGTCCGGGACGCTAGTTAAATAAAACCAGTAGTCAGCCCATTCACTAAACCTAATCGGGGAAGGTGTCTTTTTACCACATTCGCGCCTGACGTGTCCCACACACACAGTCCGTGTAGGCGAGATGGACTGAAAAGCGGAAAGGGGAACAGTGAGCACCGTTTCCCTGTCCAGTTGTGGGAGGGTGATAAGAGTACCAGTCCGACCCCTGAGGATCGCAACGTCTTTTCCTCCTGTCAGTCTGTTGCCTCCTGCCTCCCGGCGTCGAATCTCATGGGGTACATTGCCCCATTCGTGGGCCCGTGTACCCACAGTGGCCGCACCTAGATCGGTGATGCTGCTGATGATGATGATGCTGATGATGCACAGGCAACGTGTGACTGCCTTTCCTGTGATCTGCTCCATTTTCCTGAGACGGGTGTGTTTACCACGGAAAACCCTCTCTCCCACTGTGGTCTTTCGGCGGCACGCAAGGTCAGCGCACTGGGGTTTGGGTGTTGACTTTCCTTCCCGGGACTGGCGTCGCTAGGCCCCTCAACCTCGAACCGAAGGAGCTTGCACTGCGACTGGTGGATCCAGCCGTCGCGTCCTTCGACCTTGATCGCAGTCTTTGTTGCTGCAATCACTTGGAAGGGGCCATTCCAGCGTTCACTGTCCCAGCGAAGTCTTTTCAACACCTTGAGGAACACCTGGTCTCCAACCTGGACCTGGCAAGTCTGTGGAGCAGAACACGCTGGCAAGTCATTGTGCCTATGCATCTCTTTCTGATCAAATAGTCTTTTCATGTGTGTGGAGATGCAAGCACCCATTGTCAGTGGGGCTGGTGCAAGGTTAGGAAGTCTATATGGTCTCCCATACAGGATTTCAAATGGTGATAGTGTCATTCCCTGTGATGGTACTATTCTCATTGATGTGGCCACGATGGGAATGCAGTCAGGCCATTGTCTCTTAGTCTCTCTCATTGTCTTAATGAGTCTGGCTTTGACAGTTCCATTAGTGCGTTCCACAAGTCCAGCCGATTGTGGGTGGTACGCACAGTGTCGCTTCAAATCAATGTCCAACAATACACTTATTCTGTTAACAGCTTGGTTCACGAAATGTGTTCCGTTGTCGCTTCTGATAACAGATGGAATGCCAAACGTCGGAATTATGCGTTCACACAATGCTTTTACGACGGTTCCTGAATCATCGCGAGCACTCGGAAACAGTTCAACCCATTTTGAGAACACATCAACAACAACAAGACAGTATCGTTTCCCTTGTGTTTTGTTCAATTCAATGTAGTCCATGTGTATTGTGTGAAATGGTTCTGGTGGGTCTGGGAATGTTCCTCTTTTCGGTCTCAAGTAACCCTGTGCATTATTTTTCAGACAGGTTACACAGCGTCGACAAAAATTCTTTGAAAAATGCAAAAACCCATGGGTGTGATAGTATTGATGCACCTGTGCTATCATCCCCCCTGTTGACACATGTGACAAGCCATGTGTCAACCTCGCGGCCCACCCGAAAAGGGAGTTTGGGAGCCACGGTTTCCCATCTTCCAATTTCTCTATCCCTGTGTCATCTGGTTTTGCTCCCTTGTTTGTCCAATATTTTCGCTCCGTGTGAGGCGCTAGAGTTTGTCTTGATTTCAAGACATCATGTGTTGTTTTCTGCACCTCCATTGCTAGCGTGTCACGTGTTATTGCTCCATCATTTAGGGACCCCCGCTGAGCTGCCAGTTTTGCACCCTGATCCGCCAAGCGGTTGCCAATGGTGATTGGATCGTTACCTGTCAAATGTGCTTCACATTTGCAAATAGCTATTGTTCTAGGCAGCTGTACTGCTTCCAGCAATTGCTGGAGTAGCACCTTGTGGGTTACTGCTGTACCTGTTGTTGTTTTAAAACCGCGGTTTGCCCAATGTCGACAGAACACATGCACAGACCCCCAGCAATATTGGCTGTCAGTCCAAATAGTCACATCTTTCTCTTTAAACATTTTGCATGCTTGAATTAATGCTGACAATTCGGCTGCTTGTGCTGAGTAATTCGGTTTTAATGTTCCCTGGAACAAAACCTTGGTTTGTGTTGTAACCGCATATCCTACTCTATTTCGCCCATCCTCCCCTTTCTTTGCCGATCCATCAACGAAAACAACTTCACCGATCGGGAGGGGCACATCAGTCAAATCGGGTCGCGGCTTGGTGGACATTTGAACTTGACTCCCACAATCGTGTGGTGTACCATCCTCTGGTGTGGGTAAGAGTGACGCTGGATTCAATGTACCGCATCTTACTACCGTGATGTGCCCCTGTGATAACAGTAATGCAGTGCAATGGAGGTGTCGTGCGGGTGACAGAAATGCCATTTTTGTCTCTAACAATAGCACGGACACCGCATGGGGCACTCTTAATGTTAAGGGATGAAATAACACCACCTCTGCGGATGCCTCGACCGCCAATGCGGCAGCCAGTACGGCTGTTTCTACACT
>NW_017805838.1:0-158 GCF_001891065.2 Hippocampus comes | reverse complement strand
TGAGGGGCGCGTTGCAGCAGTAGCTGCAATTAAATCCTCATCTAGCCTTTGACGTTTGTCTTTCGCCTTTTTCGCCCGTATTTGTCTGGCCCTTTCAACAAGTATTTTACACTGATACCATTTTTTTCCGTGTTCGTTATTTTTCCGCTTCTCTTTGT
>NW_017805837.1:411855-454904 GCF_001891065.2 Hippocampus comes | reverse complement strand
AATTTTACAAAAATTTTTTTGAAAAAAAATTTTAGTAAAATTTTTTTCTGAATTTTTTTTTCTGGATTTTTTTTTTCTGGGATTTTTTTTCTCCTGGCAGAAAAATTAAGGAAAGTGGGTGTGGCATAGCTGGAATGATGGCTCATGATTCGCTGATGGCCGTGGAAGTGGGTGGAGCATGGCAATAACATGCTGTGTGGGGCGGAATTGGGGGTGTGGTTATGCAAATTAGGCGTTCCGTGATTGGCTGTCTCATCAGGGGGCGTGGTTATGCAGATTTGGAGCGATTTGATTGGTCAGATACTTGAAAGTGGGCGTGGCTATGCAAATCGGAGCGTTCTGATTGGTTATGCAAATTTATGCAAATGCATGCCTCGCCGTGATTGGTGGATGTGAAATTGGGTGTGGTTTGGGCAGGCTTTGCAGAAAAATTTCTAAGTCCCACTTGAGTTTTGAGGTGAGAGCTGCCCTTCGGTCACACCAGACAGTCTTTTCACTGTTCCCGTCGGTTCCACATGACCCAAAAGCTCAAGCAGTGGGTGGAGCATGGCAATAACATGCTGCGGTTGGTGGAAACGAGGGTGTGTTTATGCAAATTAGGTGTGCTCTGATTGGTTGTGTCATTATGGGGCGTGGATATGCAAATTTAGAGCAATCTGATTGGTCGGGTAGTGGAAAGTGGGCGTGGCTATGCAAATCGGAGAGTTCTGATTGGCTATGCAAATTTATGCAGATGAGGGCCTCGCCGTGATTGGTGGATGTGAAATTGGGTGTGGTTTGGGCAGTGTTACACTTGTGGCCATACGAGTGACTGATGTGCAACTCTCTCCTCAAGACTTGAGTCTTTGAAAGGTCTTCAGCTGCAGTGATCACTCAGCATGAAAGGCTTTGAGTGAGTTGAGGATGGACTTAGTCATGAAAGGCAAAGACTCGAATTCAAGTTGAACAATTTATTGGACAGAAAAGCAAACAGTACAATGTGAAAGCATTTTACCAGTCACTGTTTGTGTGGGCCAGTGCAAGTCGCGCACACACAAACACTGACGACAGGCCTGAGATGGGAGCAGCTTAAGTCTTGCATGTGCTTGACCAGCTCATGTGTGATGTCACTTACATCTCATGACACACCAAGGGGGACATGAGCATGTCCGACTTCTCTCACTGAGACAAAAACTAAGTGCCGTGTACTCCACAACATCATGATCACACTCTTCTGGTCAAGTTTTTAAATGACATTGAAGTGGGCCAAGTAAGTTTTAAATATATATGTATACATATGCATGCACATTTTTAAACTAACTTGGGCCACTTTGATGTTAAAAACATATTCCAGAAGTGCTTGATGATATGATGCTCGGGTTGTCTCTGTGTGGTTCACAGTGTTATGCAGTACACGGAGCAGAAGTTTAAGTTGAGTGAGAGATAGGTGGGCACACTCACCTCCATCTTGTGGGGCGACGTGACATCAGACATCAGCTCTTCAAGCACACAACAAGGCTCAATACTCACATGTGTCCAAATACAGGTTGGGCTCCCGTCCGCATGTCCTCCGTGTCTGTCGGCTGCACCTTTGGCCCAGTAGCCACTTCAATCTGGTCAGGCAGAAAGAAAAACAAACGTGGTAAGTCATCCTCTTCTATCCACAAAAAAAGATTTGAGTGACACAATTTGAGTCATTATTCATAGAATAAAGTGTCAGACCTTCAATTTTAACATGCCCATTTCCAACCCGACAACACAAATATACTGGTTGTTCTCACAACCAGTACATTTGTGGAAATTATCAACACATATTTGGAATTCAGGATTCAGTTTGTGAAAATCACAAATATCTTTCGAAAAACAAGTGAAAAAAGTCACGGATGTATTTGTGTGAATAGTTTTGAGACAAATCTGCCCCCTGATGTGAAGCCAATTCCACTGGTTGACAGCAGCGTTGGTGTGTAAAACATACAAGATAACATTCAAGCCAAACGCTCTCCTCGATTGGCTTTTGATTGACAGCTGAGGGCTATTTGTCGGCGGCGTGCTCGCAAACTGGACCCTTTGCTCATGTTTTTACGATTAACTGCGAGCGATTTAGTAACAACGACCAAATTAGGGGATCAACGTGTCGTAATTATGCTCCTCAATTGTCTAAATACACACAGTTAAACAGCGAATAGTCAGTTTAAAATGTTAAAATTACTCACTGAGAACACGGCTCGTGGACAGCGGAAATACTTGCTCATTGAACCGGATGTGCTCCCGTTCTTGTGCTTGTTCTTATTCTTCTTCTCGATGCATTAGATCTCCTTGGTCCATATCGCCCCCTACTGTCCAGGAAACCACAAAGGCATTTTCCAACCAATTCGAATCAAATTTGCAGTATTGGCCAAGTACTGTATACAAAAACACAAAAGGAATTGACTTCCCCAGTTATGACTCGTTCAGAGGAACGTAAACATAACAACTCAGACGAACATGGGGGCGCAGAACGGTTCGCCGAGATCTTAGAAAGAAAAAAAGTAGAGCCCATGCCCTTGATTTGTGAATAGATAGCTTCTTTCGTGGATGTTATCACAACATTGAAGTCTTTTTTTTTTTTTTAATTGAAATAAATTAAAAATACAAACATTGACACACACAAGTGATATTGCACATGAAAGAATAAATACAAATGAACTGAAGTGCTTTGTTGTGTTCGGACCAAAACATCCCTCCAAAAAAAACAAAAAAAACCAATGACTTCTGTCATTGAAGTTGTAATTAATCATATCAAATTCATTAAAATACCAAATATGTTGAAACATCACCACTAAGAATTCTTAGTCTGCTACGTTCAAAATTATTTCACTCATCAATTAAATTAAGTATTTTTAAACAGTTCTTCTGAAACTTGTGGAGTATAATTTTAAAAAATGGCTATTTTACTGAGATTTAGTGACAGTCTTTCTGAGAATTATTTTTAGAATAATTTTCGTCCGCCATAGTAATGAACTGCTTTTAGGAATTTAAACAGTCACCAAATTGATTTCTTGCCACCTGTAACTGCAATATAAACGATCAATATGACCAAACGTGTGACACATTTGAACGGTGTCCTATTTGTCTTTGGTCATACGTGCAACAGAAAGCAAACGAAATGCCCAAGATGACCTCCCTTAAGACTTTTTCAACATTTACAAACATCTAGAAATAATGAAAATACAATTATTCAGGAAACACTTCAGTGAGCATGTGAATGCTCGCTCTGACTCATTTTCTTATTGCTGAGCGATGAGTGATAAATCGTTTGCATATCACTTTACTGTCTCGTATGTGTGTGCGCGCGCGCATGTGGGGAGCAGGGGGGGCGGGGGGGGTCTGCTGGAAGTGGTTGCTGTGGTGTTCACACGGTGAGGGGCACCAAGCCGGCCGATGAGGCGGCAGGAGGGACCGTGATGGCATTGAGGGTCCCTGAATCTAGCCTGCTGGTCCCTTTGCTGCAAAAACAAAACAAAAGAATCTATTTTTTAAAAATATACAAAATTAGGCTTCGGGGTAAGGTCGGTAACAAGGAGACTCACCCTTTGTCCAAATAGGTGATATGCAATGACTGCGAGTAGGCGCTACTGTTAGCATTAAGGATGTTGCCGTTGTCCAGAGCGTAAGTCTTCTTGGCGTGCTGCTCCTTGGCCAGGTTCCTGCACGCTGCCAGTTTGGCCTCCAGAACCTACCGACACATGAGGCTCATGATGAGGAGAGGCAAAAATCAGATGAGTGTTTTTTTTTTTTTTTTTGGAAAGCATCACTCACCCCGACTTTCCTCAGTAGATCGCTGACGATGTTAAGAGCTGATATCCGCGCTGAAGGAGTCAGCGGTGAGTTGCTCGTGGAAAGTCCTGCAAAAAAAAAAAAGTTGTGTACCAATACTTTTGTCCATATAGAGCAAAACATGCAAGGCTGCACTGACCTGCCGCGTTACCAATGAGCGTGACGTCCAGACCTTTGCTCAGAGGCAACGCGGGACTGCAGAGCGACGCAGAGTCCATCTTGACGTCGTCGTGGTCGGGCGAGTTGGAGCCCGACGTCCGGCTCACGTCCGCCTGACGCTCCCGCACGGCCAGTTCCTGACGCAAATCTGATAAAAGACAAACATTTGTTAATTAGTCAGAGGTGAAAATGAATGACTTCATTCAAGGTGTCACCTCTGGCTTCATCTTTGAGTCTCTGAACGGACTCGAGGAGCGACTCCTTCTCGTCCAGCTCGCTCTCCAGGAAGGCATTCCTCTCGATGGCCTGGTTCAGACGTTGCTCGAAGTTCTCTAGAGAAACGATGGTCGCTCTGTGGTGGGCCATAGCAAAAACCCAACGCGGTCAGAAGAAAAATGCCACACTGACGGAACAGCGGCGGCAAAATGTCTCCAGACCTCTTGGCTCGTTCCAGGTCATCGTTGGACTGTTCCAGTTCTCGCACATATTTGTGAAGCTGCTCCTTGATGCTGCGCGTCTGCACAAGGTCGTCCTCCAGAACAGAGATCTGCTTGTAACTCTGGGAGTACTGCTGCTCCAGCCTTTCCTGTCACGGCACACAAAAACATTTCACTATCCTCTTACATTTTTCATGCCTTCCACATTGTCCTCAGTTGTGACCTACATTTATACAAAGGGTGGGTCAAAAGTTGCTATTTACTCACAACCTAGATCTGAGGTGGGTGGTGCAACATAAGTAGCTTTAGCAAGGAAAGAATGTAAGGATCCTAAGATGAATACAAACCTGTCAGAAGGAGGGAAAGAAGGAAAGTTTGGTTGGGCAAAGGGAGGAAGGAGGTAAGGATTTGTGCATAAAAAGCAGGTCAGAGTGATGGCATGACCAATATCTGGGTCTGCTTTTTACCTTGAGCATTTCCACATCATTCTTCAGTCTGAGGTTGTCCGTCTGGAGGTCCTTGAGGCAATGCTCGGTTTGGCCTAGCTGCGCTTCCAGCTCAGCCTCCAGCTCCCTGCTGCCCTCCTGAAACTCCAGTAGCTCATCGTGAGCCTCCTGGTAGCTGCCGGACGATAGCAGAGAGCACATATGCGGACAGAGACAGAGAAAGATGTCACGCTAAATGTGACTGTAACGTCAAGAAAATGAAAGCCCGCTTTCCTTCCCAGCTGCCAAGAACTCATAAGAACTCCACAATCGACAACCTCACAACAAAACGAAGTACCACATACTTTGCCTTGTACTTGACGTAGAGAGCTTTCCAAAAGTTGATTTCCTCATCCTTGGAGGAGAATTTAGGTATCTTGTCCGCTTCCATCAAATCTACGCAGGAAGGAATGTTCATTTTTTTTTTTTTAAAGATGGTCTCAGCTGGTTAAAAGTGATGTAAAAACTTGAATACAGTAATCTTTGATTTCGAAACCTGACATTTGAAGAAGGGGTGTGAAGACAAATTTGCATCACTACGTATAGCCTGCTGAGCTACATACATGGTGTATTGTCCACTAATTTTAAGTCAAATAGGACTTTTAAACGTGAAAGCTCGTGTAGCTGATGTGATTTGTCATCTTCTAGCAGGTAAACATCAAATGTATGCTTTATGTGGATGCTTCTAACGCCTGACCTGGTGTAGATTTCTAGCTCAGACGACGATTAATTTTTTTAAGCCAAATAGGGAAATGTAAACAAAAAATAAGCAAACATCCACCTTAAAACATTACTAAGAAATAATCGAGATAAAATAATAGAAAAGACATGAGGATTATCGACATAAATAGAGACGCAGGCAAAATGTCAAACATGGCTGAGCTCGTAAAAAATACACTCATCTGTGTTGTTTAAACATTCGCGCTTTTACTTCGATTTAAAAAAAGACAAAGAAATAAGTTGAAAGGTTACCTGCTGAACATCACCATATGAAAATAATGATTTCTCATCTAAATGAGATGTTTATCGAAACATTTAGCTCGAAGGTTGAGAAGATGCTTCTTCCTTGTCGTGTTAAACGGCGGCCGACGAGGTACACAGTGGGACATTAGCGCCCCCTCTGGACATGTTGTCAAAGTACCCTACTATTGGATAAGAAGTGTGAAGGGACTAATATCAATTATACTATCAAAAGGAATAGCTTGGAGTTATATAACGCATTGTTTTTTGTGCTTTAATAAAATACAACAATAATTGTTCATGTGAGCTTTGATACAGTGCTATGTCTTAGTCAAATAAGCACGAAACTTAGCCGTGACGCAAAAGAACGTAAAGGTCGTCATTACGTCATCTTTTGTTTGAATTGTAAATGCTTTTTTGAACAAAGTGCACATACAACAGGAGTACATCGTGTACAAGTCATATCAAATTTAGAACAAACATAAAATGCAAAAAAAAAAAAAAATTGGAGTGGGTTTCGGTCAGTAATAGTTTGCAAATTTCGCGTGATGTTATAAAATATGCATCATTACAGCCGCCAAGGAAATAGCTCAACAACAAAAAAGATCAAGGAAAGCACATTGTGGTCGAGAATCCCTGTGGGCAGAGACAAAAGTTTAGGTCCAACCCACGTTGCCTCGGTATGGTGATGCAATGCGGCTCTTGACTACCGCAAAGAGACCTTGAGGAAACCAGGCAAGACAAGTGAATCCGATAAAGTCAGACTTTATTCATTTTATGTTTAGAGAGACGTTTGAGGAATTAAGTTACTTAAAAAATACACGAGCTAGCCAGGAGTCGAACCTAGAATCTTCTGATCCGTAGTCAGACGCGTTATCCATTGCGCCACTAGCCCGTTGTGCTACTCTGGTGATACAATAAAGAAGTCAATTGGATCCGATCCGAGAAAGGATTCAAGGAAATGGGTTTCGGGAGACATTTGAGGAATGAAGTTTCTTTAAATAAAAAAAAATAATAAAAAAAAGTCGAGCTAGCCAGGAGTCGAACCTAGAATCTTCTGATCCGTAGTCAGACGCGTTATCCATTGCGCCACTAGCCCTTTGTATGATTTGGTCGAGACAATGTCTTTATAGTCAATATCAACAGCATTTCCTAAACCCGTGCACGTTTTACGTTTGTCTCAGTCTAAATCCCATTGAAGTAAAAAATGTAACAAAAGCACCACACACTGCAAGTCCTACAAAACATTTTTAATTGTTGTCACATTCTGATGACTCCCCTCCCCTTCAAACACACACTTTGATACGAGATGTTCACATTTGTTTTTGAGTCCAAACTTTAATAGCATCATCAACACACTTTGTCACAATCACTTCCAACTTGTTGGGGCCTCCTCTGATGCAAAGTAAACACGAGATACACAATGAGTCATTTCGTTTTTTAGCCTGGACACTTTTTCAAGAAGACAATTCTCGGGCAAATTTAACCTTAAAAAAACATTTTTTAGAATAAGAAGCATCACTTGCTTCTCTTCATTTGTATCCACAGACGGCATAGATGAGACATTTAGAGGTGGTTAAAAAGCATGCTGGCACACTTTCACTCAGGATACACACACACTTCTATTACTGCCTCCTTTGTCACAAAACGCACACAACCTGCCAGATTTACATTCCAATTAATCGTGTAGAAAAAATGGCGTCACCAATGTGATGACTAGAAACCAGGACACTTACAAAAGCACAAGCAAAATAACATAACAGATGAATCGTTGAATTGTTCTACATTAGGTTTTTCTAATATTGAAATTGTAAACAGTGCTAATTAGCTGTCACTTCATATTGTGAATGGGGCTCTTTCGTCTCTTTTTCTTTTTTGGGACAAGTCCGGTCTCACTAACATGTCCAAGTCAACACGTATTTGTCCATTTCCTTCATCAAATAAATATGGAAAGTCGTTTAAATGGTTAATTGTATAAAACAAAAGACAATAAGTACTCTAATATTAAAAATGGAGACATAACTTAAGCGTCCTCTTCATGTGTTCATTTCAACCAATCCAGTATTCCTATACATCTACATATATATATATATTTAGATTTAAGTCACTATATACAGAAAGCATGTATGTACACATATGTATTTACACGGTTAGTCTTTGTTTTTTTTTTTGCATGTGACAAGCGAGAGGAATGTCTGGTCCCACGTGGAAGCTACTCTTCGCCCACCTGGATGTCAAGTAAAAAGCCTTTGCAAGAAATAGATCTGTATCATAAATACTCTGCTCAAAATAAACAGGATGCTTTGCACATCTGTGCCCACACACACATGCACGCACGCGCTCACACACAGTCATCCTCCACGTGGGGGAAAAATGTGCATCCATCAACAGGCAAAAGAAGAAAAAAAGTAGCAGGCCTTCTTCTTGGTGCTAAGAGCCTGTTTTCAATATTCGTTCTCATTCACCTAAATGACTTAAATCAGTGGCTCTCAAAGTGTGGTGCGCATGCTCCCTCTCGTGGTACGATAAAAAAAATCACTGAATAGAACGTTTGAACTCTGCCTAATGGCTACATTTGTCTACCACAAATACATTTGAATTCAATCCTTTAGAACCATTTTAAACCTATTGTTAGGTAACTTGATGAACCCTTTTTTTGTAGTGGTACTTGGTGTCAAACATTTGAGAGCCACTGTTCAAGACAATGACCTTGACTGTCATCAGCCACAACTATGAAACAAGCCATAAAACAGGGATGGGCAAAGAAAGACCTACAGGCCACAAATGGTCCTCTTCGCTCTTTAATCTGGCTTACTGAAGCATTTACATTGTTATGAGTCAAAAGATAATTATTTTTACTGATGCCCCAAGGGGAAGATTCAGGAGCCCTGTTACATTTGTCGCATTAATTTAGCTGTTCCCCCCCCCCATCTAAGTTGGTCAATTGATTCAGATTTTTTTTTTCAAAAGTGACTTGTATAGTGAAATAGGTTAATTGATTTTTAAATCATAAAATGAAACCCACCCCTGCACTATTTCATATACTGTATATTCTGTGTTCTCGTGTCAATATAAAATAGGATCTGATGCTTGAATAGGAATCATAAATTCTGCAAATGTACACTATAGACAATAAATAGATTTCAGTAATTGAATGTTAACCATCAAGATGGTTTTTTTTTTTGTTAGTTAATCGGCTAAGTATGTACAGCGTGCATGTCTGTTGATGGTACATTCGCGCACACACACACACACATGCACACGGTGCACACACAGGCAGATGTCCATGCCGAGAGCAGAATGGTTTTCGAGATTCCTTGTGGAAGAATTGAATCCTCCCCCCACTCACATGTTCCTTGTCTGGCGTTCAAGGCATCAAATAAGGCAAACACAAACTAAAAATGGAACAATCCAAAACGCATGAATAAATCAGGGGAGGAAAGGAGCGAAAGGCTGGGGCGTCATAACACTGTGCTCTCCGAATCCTCCCCCTCCTCTGACTCGGTGGTTCTGAGGCGGCTCGAGTCCAGCAGCGCCACCGAGTGCCTGAGGTGGGAGATCTGCGCCAAGTCCAGAAGGCCGTCCAGCTCCATGTTGATGACGGGAATGTCCAGGTTGCAGAAAGAATCTGCGGGAGGAGGAGGCAGAGGAAGAGGAAAACATTTATTCATCATTCAAAGATTTCTTTGGGGTCGGGATGTGGAGAAGATTCCAGGTGGGGGCTGGGGGCCATGCTGGGCAAGGAATGTGCGGGTCCAAATCAGGCATGAGGGAGGAAAAAAAAATTCGCAATATGACCAGAAAATGTTCAATAATGTAGCTAGCTAGGCTATGTATTTAACACTTTTAACAGCCCTACTGCAGTATGTATCATACAGCAGCAACAAATCTAAAATAATGTTGTGTAAATTCAAGCATGGAGGAGTGGGCAGGGAGGGAGAAGGTGGCGGTGACGTTGAAAGCGGGCAGCAGGAGCAAGGCATTACGGGTGCCAAGCTTGAGCTTAGTTTTGCTTAATTTAGCGCATCCCTCATGCCCACACGAGCCATGCGAAATGGGCGCAATGAGACGTCGGGGTTGGATTTATGGGGGGAAGAGAGGAGGAGGGGGGGGTGTCACCATGTGGCCAAGGTAGGGTTGGAGGGATGGTGGATGTCAATGGAAGTCCGGCTTACCCTAAAAGTCCCTCAAACACAACGACGGCTCAAACGGCTGCAAGTGATCAACAACAATCACGCATCAGAGCAGTTTGTGTTGAGCACACATATTGTGTCAACACCAACTCAAAATATGCTCTTCACGAATAGTGAGTTTGACCCTTTGGGTTTTGACAAGCACTCATACTGCATCTCACGGCGTGCATGTTAACCATTTTGAAGAAAATGAAAGCTCCTACCTGTGGACATGCTCTCTCCAGGAGACAAACCATCCAGCAGGCCGGACGAGTGCTCCAGTGGCTGCGGGCTGCTGCCGGGGGTGGAGGGCGGCTGCGGGGGAGGCAAGCTGGGCCTCTGCCGGGGCGGCTTGGGTGTGGGCCGGGGCTTGGTGAGCGTTCCGGCCAGCGAGGGCGGCGAGGACAGAGACGGCGCGCTGGCCATCTGGACGTGTCCCAGGGAGCCGATGGTGGCGTAACCCTGCGGGTAGCCGAAGCCGTACGGCGAAGGGGTGCTGGGGGGCGTGGGCGACAGGCTGACGGGAGACGGCTGGCCCGTTGACTGCTCCGACACGGCCCCCGTCTGGCTGTAGGGGACTTTAGGCGGGATCGGAGCAAGCTTCTTTGCTAGCGGGGGAGCGAAAAGCATGTTTACAGATTAGAGCCACCTCTGGGTGTCTGCGAGCTGTAACGTGGGGGTCCGCAATCCTTTGCAACCAATGATGATGATGATGTGTCAACTTTTGAAAAAAAAAAAAAGGGCACACCTACAGAGGACTGCTCCGTAGCTAATTAGTGGCATCAGTGATGACATCTTCTTACCTCTTCTCACCGTGTGCGGGCTGTGCTCAGACTGGCTACCAGAAGACAGCGTGGCTTGGAATCCCTTCTGTCCGATTACCGGAGACAGTTCCTTGTTCTTCAGGGTGCTGAGGTGAGACAAAAGCAAAATGAGGCGCCAAGCTGATGCCGCCATCATACTCGTATCCCTTCATCATTGCAATAAAAAATACATCTCACTTTACTTATCATCTTATTAATTTTATAGGATAGCCACGATGAGGGTTGAAGGGCAAAACCATCTAAGGCTCCACACGGAAGCTTCCAAGAAATGAGGATGACTGAAGCGTTGCAAGTCGGGGGCGGAGCCATGCAGATGAGTCTTTGACATTCACATGTCAATGACCATGTAGTTGTTTTCCTTTCTCTTCGTGTTTTTCAATGATGCAGGATCATTTTGTGGACCCCCAAGCTGCGGCTCGCAGCTCCCTGGTTCCTGCCCACACGCCATACCTCTTTCATCAGTGAAGGCTTTGACACTTCTTTGTTGCCTAGCAACTGCCTCCTGCATTTCCTGGCAACCGGCACGTAGCCGTGATGACTTGCATTAAAGATGCATTTGATAGCTGCAACAAAAAAAGGCTGCTGCTTCTCTCTCACCCACCTCTTACCGGAGGGGCCGCACGGAGGGGAAAAACAAAAACACAAAAAAGCAGTGTTCTTGCATTTACCTAGTGGCCTTGCGTCCTCGCTCTCGGCTACAGGTGGCCCAAGGAGGGGGGACGGATAAGGGGGTGCCGGGGGATTTGTGGGAGCCCAGGAATAGATCGTGACGCGTAAGAACGAGCGGGGGTTTGATGTAGAGGTGGGAGCCGTTTGTGTCAGTTAGGGGCGCATGCAGGGGCTCGGATAGGGAGGCCTGCTTGTGCAAGGGCGGGGAGCTTTGGGCTCGGGGGTTGGAGTTGATGTCAAGGGGCTGCGGGGATGGGCACAGGGAGTGGAGGAACGGGGGCGGGCTGTAGCCCGAGCGACGGGGGACGGGCGACGGGCCCGTGGGCACGCATTCGGGACTGCGGGAGAGCGGGCGCATACCAGGGGGTGCTCGGGCGTAGAAGTGTTGAGGGGGGAGCGAGAAGGGTGTGGAAGAGGGGTAAGGGGGGGGCGGCCTCTCCTCCTCGGGGGAGGGGTGGGCGTTACAGGAGTCCGAGGCGTCATCCGAGCTGGAATGATAAAAGAAATGTTTTACGGCGAGCGGGGGAAGCTGCTGAAGAGGAGAATGAGGTGGGAAAAATTTCCTGTTGGTGAAGAAGGGGGGGAAAAAAAAAAAGAAGCGTCACCTCATCCACTGCAGAGCCTTGCGACAATGGAAGGTGAAGCTGTGAATCATGCGGGGGCTGACGGCCAAAAGACAACATGAGAGCGCCGCACGGGCAGCCAGAGCCCCTTTCACAGCCCCTTTCACGCCGACGCAATTGGCACATCATAGGAGTACCGTTCCATCGCGTAGTCACAGTTCGGGTTTGAGTTGTTTTGCTGAAAAAGTTCACCTAATTGCTGTTTTTGTATCCTTTATAGGAAGCCCTTAGATGTCACTAGGCTTAAAAAAACCCATTCTATCTTCTTGCCGAGAAGCTAGGTAGAGTGGATGGGTTAAATTTAACCGTGAAGAGCTTTGCTGGCAAAAGAGCTTTAGACGCAAAACGTGACAGTGGGAAGCTGCATCTAATTATCTAAATGTGACAAGTCGCAAGAGCTGTGTAAACCCCCCCCGCCCCCAGGGAGTTCGGTCTGAAAGGCACCGGCGAGTACATTTCGACTCTACGTTATACCTCATTATGTGCAAATTTGCCAGGGAGACAATGTGAAAGGGGCTCCAAAAATTAACATATTCAAGCATGTTCTGGGGTCAAAGGTTAAAAAGTCGAAGGAAGGTCTTTGGAGGGTGACGATGACACAGCACTGGTCTGGGGGCAGCTGGGGGCGCAGTTTTCAGGGGCTGAAACAGGGGGACGGACTGGGGCGGGGGGCACAACAGCCTTACCTGGCTCGCTCGCTGTTAGTGGGAGGAGGGGTGGGGGAAGGGGACCCTGAGGGGTCCCCGGGCGGCTCAGGGGCGAGTGCGTCCGAGGGCGGGGTAGGTGCCCGCACACTTGGGGGTGTGGACGAGGTTTTACGCGAGGACGACGAACCCCTGCGGGACACCCAAGAAGTGTCCATCACCCTGACTCCCATGCTGCAGTGGGACACAGACGCACAGCCAATCACTGCAAAGGAGGTCGCGAGCTTGGGTGGGAGGGGGAGGGTGGGGGGTGTGGGGGGTGCTCAGTCAAGGGATCAGCTTCCTCCATCTAACCACGGCTGTTTTAAGACTTGAAAGCCTTGAGTCTTGTTCCTTGTCTACCAAATGGTAGAAGCAGAAGTGCTGATTATATATATTAAAAAAAATCAATGCCTAATTGTTTAGTTTGATCATTATTTCTCATTGATTTGCTATTAATAATTAAAGAATAACAATCAAATAATTAGGTCCCAAACTCGATATATTTTTATGACTTCATTTGATAAAAATTAACGTGTGAAAGAGTTTTTTTTTTGCTGTCAAACGAGTCCATCTGGTGCCAAACATCACAGTGATGCAACACACACACACTCAAACATCAAACACACACACACACACACGCCCCCACACACACACACACACACACACACACACACACACACACACACACACACACACACACACACACACGAAACAAGACCGCTTTGTTCAAATCCACCGAAGACGAACACCACACACAAAGAAACTGTGAGACGTAATGAAAGGGGCGAAAGGGGTATCACGCTACCTCTGAATCTTCCTGATGCTGCATGGTTCAAATAGAGAAAAAAAAAGCAGAAGGAGCACACGGTGAAAGGTCAACACAACAGACACGTCCTTGAGACCACCTAAAAAAGGTGATTCATTCTCTGAAAGAATAATACTAAGCAGAGATTCCAAGAGGACCTAATAATTTTTGGTCACGGTTTTTCTCGAGTTGAACTGTTTTAATGGAAATAAAAATCGATGATTCCTATCAAGTTCAGAAGTTTCATGTCAAAGCCTTACTCCTTTACAGCTAAGACCGCCGCCGGCTGCGCTCTACGGATCAGAGTCCGGGTTTAATTAGCCGAGCTGCGCCGAGACGCCCCGCTGGGCCCGATAAGGCAAACGAGAGCTTTAAAAGAATGGTGGGAGGATCACAAAAAGTGAGGGAGAGAGAATGTCTTGACATAATCCTTTGTCACTTTGGACTTCCTGAACCTAAAGCTGGTCTCCATTTTTGACAGCTCTGTTGTGTCCTGAAGTCTAAGTGTAAATCACCCGGCATTTGCTCGGTGCCTTTCGTGCCCAGCGCTGGGTTAGCTATTTCACCCAATTTGGGTGAATTTTAAACCCGCAGTCTTAAGAGTTGCTTAAGAGAAGCCTCGTACCCGTCTTTCTTGTAGAACTCCAGCATCATGTTGTCCGTGGCGACGCTGAGGGGTCTGCGACTCTGCTCGCTCTGCCGCCGTTCCATCTGCTCCATGTCGGGAGACGGCATGGAGCTGTAGTTGGCGTTGTGGTTGGTGTGCACCGGACTGCCGTAGTTGCCCGTCACGTTGAACTCGATTTCTGGGGGAAAAAGCGCAGGGCATCGCTCAAAGTCTCGGGTTGAAAGGGTTCATCTTTTTCTGGTTTGCGAGATATTATTTGAGAAATTCGGTGTTGATGCGTCACCTCCAGGGAAGAACCAGTCGGCGTGCTGGATGATAGGCTCGATGATGCCGACGATCTGGAGGGACACCGTGGTCATCATCTCCGTGATGTTGCTGCGGAGGACACGACGTGCGTCATCATTTTGAATTTTTCAAATGGACTTCATGAAAAAGAGCTGAACCGAAACTTCTACTTTAAAGTGTTTTCCAATTTAAGTATCTCTACTTTAACTTCAGAGTACAAATACGTTTGCCAACTCTGCAGCGGGAAACATTAGCAGGGCGACGGCTGTGAAAGGATAATTAAGAGCTTGATAGATTGATGGCCGACACATTGAGAAGGACGCCGGGGGGGGGCGACTCGTTTCCCAAATTGCTGCGTCACCATCCTAAGCAGACCCCATCTTGGAAATGGTCGTCCCGAGGTTTTTATCAGCATATCCAAAAGGACAGCGAGAACTGTGAAGGTGGGCTTGTTGGTCTTGCACAAACTCGGGCTACATTCGATTCTCTTGATACAATTAACGATTGACTTTAAAAAAATGAATCGAAAATGTTACCCGTCGCTGTGCGTCCACAGCAGGTTGGGCCCCAGCACGATGGCGATGTTCCCGGGAGTCATCTTATTCACGTCCTGGTATTCCGTCAGTTTGGACAGGAACTTAATCAGATATCTGCAAACATGTCGCAGGAAGTAAAAGCAAGGTCGTATTGCACATTTGCATAACCTACTTTTCCTCATTTCTTCTTTTCCCAGCGGACTCGCGAGAAGAAAAACACGAGATTACTGAGCTGTACAAGTTTCCCGACAACCGAGTGAAGCCGCGTGTGATAAACTTCCATAAAAGCCTCCCCGAGCTAAACACTACTCCCATTTGAGAATACCCTTGAGGACACAAAAGTGGGCCAGTGGGCCGACCACGTGTGCGTGTGCGTCCGCAAACATCAGGCAGCCCGTCATGGCGAACGACGGTCGCTTGCTCGTGTCTGACATCTCCTCTGAGGAGAAGCGCTAAAAATAAACTCGATTTGTAAGATGCGACAGACACACTGACGCGTGCAAGATCCGAGACCCAATAAGTTGACGTTTTTAAGCTCTTTTCACACCAAACAACTCAACTATTTGAAAAGGACCGAGGTTGAAGCAAACATCCATTTTGATTCGTTCTCAAAGCAGTTTGGAGAAGGGGCGATGTCATGTGTTAAAACACAAGGAGCGAAGGTCTTACCTGAAGTTGTTGTTGCTGGCGGGCGGTAGTTTGTCACAAGCGCAGCGGAGAGCTTGCAGTCTCTTGTCCTGGTCCGGAATGCTGCGGGAAGCACAACACAAGTGAAAAAAATAAAATAAAATTACACAACTCCATCCTGTCGTATGTTCGAGGCTACTTACTTTGAGGCCTGGATCCAGTCGTTGTAAAGCTCAAATGTCATCAGGGGCTCGGGGAGCTCACGCAGGTAAGATTTCAAAGCTCCTGCAGGACAATGATTAAATTTGTGTCACGCAAGATTTTCTGGTGTCGGAGGACAGATTTGTAGCTAATTTCTATCTGCAGCCTGCGTGGCAGGGAAATGCTGCAGAAAAGCGAAGGGAGATTCGGAAATGTATATGCATACAGAAGATACATTCATAAAAAACATTATTCACAGCTACGTAGTGATGGGACAGTTTCACATTGAAGCTGATGCGGGACGCGCACTGGGGGATGCGCACCCCCCCAGCTCACAAATTCGATGCGCCGTAGCAGCCGAGTCATATGAATTTGGGATTACTGGAGAGGGATTTGTCCTCGGCGCTGAGTTGTCTCGTCCTCTCTCCTCGACGAGCGAGTGACTTTGGATTTGACTCCGTATTTAACGAGCCGTCTGTACGCTTGCACTCAAGAATAATTCTCCACCGATACAGTGCACTGGGGAGCGTGAAAAGCTAGGCACCACCGTCTGTTGCTACGCATTTATGACATGATGTATTTCCATCTTTTGAAAACATCACAGAATGTTGGGTTGGATAAAGTAGCGGGTCGGTCCATTTTTTTTGAGGGGGGGGGGCAGCAGTTTTACGAATGTCTACTGCTAACAAGTTTCTGAGTAGCTTGAAGTCATCAGTACAGGTAATCAAATCCTCAACCCAATGCGCCGGGTATTTATAACCCAGCGTTGGCTGACTCCTTTTTGGAGCTAGTGCTGAGTTAGCTATTTCACCCAATATGGGTTCCCTTTTGACGCAGCAGTTTAAAGAGCGCATGGAAACACATGAGCCCACCTGCGATAGCATGCGGGTCGGCCGAGTACTCCTGCACGTCCAGCACGCCGCAGTCCAAAGACGCTTTGAGCTTCTTCAGCTTGGAGGCGGACGGAGCCACTCGGAACAAACCCTGACATTGGCAGAAATACGTCACGGGTCACCATGTTTCCGTAATGTGTCAATTTGCTTGTTCAGTTGAATGTCACAGAGGTCGTGTAAAATAATCTGTTTGTGTGCACGTGACATCATCATCCCAGCCCGTGCGTTTGTGTGTGTGAGTCTGACCTCCTCTTGCATGCCGCACTCGAGCAGCATGGTGACACAGGCCTCGATAGGGAAAGCAATATCTCTCCCACTGAGCTCTAAGTGCTCTTCCAGCGGCTTCCCGTAGCAAGGCTTCTCCGCCCACGACTCTGTCAAAACACACACACACGCTTTAGATGTACACTCAGGTGTACAATATTCCCTTGCTGTATCACAGATTTTTTTTTTGCAGAACGTATTTTTGGGGCTGTTGGGGAAATCTATATAGCAATTTTTAATTTTTTTTTTTTTTTTTTTAAAAACAGCTTTTTACACTCATGTAAATATTGTACAGCGATGATTCTAAAAGTGTGGTACTTTTGTTATGTGGTTTCCTCTAGCGGTACATTATAAACAAATGACAGATTACAGTTCTGTTGTATTTAACTTTTTAGTACGACAAATTTAAAATGTATTTACTCTTCAAGAACGGTTTGTTTGACCTTCTATTCAAGTCAATTTTTTTTTGCGTGTTATATTTATTTGAACTGGAATCATTTAAGTACAGCTTTGTTTTTTGTTTTTTTAATATATTTGAAAGCAGTGTGCGGTCACTTGTTTACCCTGATGCGCTTTAATCTGAGGCAGAATGTTCTGCAGCAGCTCCAGTGACTTCCTGTGGTACTCGGCCTGGACTTCAATCAGCTGCAGGGCACACAAGACATCAGTATGTGCGTGTGTGCGCGTTTGAGCGCGTGCATGTTTTTACTTACCGTCTGGAAGTAGTTTGCATAGTCGAGCTCTTTGGCCATGGAGCTGTACATGTCTGCAGACAGCTGGTCCTAGTGACAAGAAACAAAATACAAGTGTGTCATCTCGAGTGTGTATAATTACAACAAAATCATTCATGACATGCATACACCTGTTTGCGGTGCAAGAGCTACATGGTCACATTTGACCCTTTCATGTACCAATAATGATAACCTGTAAACTGATAACATGATAAGATGTCCACTGTAGTAACCGCTGTCCGCTTTGCCCCGTGAATGGAGAGCGGTCCATTTTAAAACGCAGACATTGCGCGGCAAAGGTCACACGTCAAGGTAAACTCCTGACCCGACAGATCTCCATGCGATTGGCGGCCTCCTCCATCTCCTCCCTCAGGTGGTCGGCCTTGGCGCCGCTGGGCTGCAGGTTGCCGGACAGGCCGGACGACTTGCTGGACTGATAGTATCTGCGACCAATTCAATATACAGTAAGGAATGGAAAACATGTATTCGATCCATTTTAAGGTCCGTGTACTTGTACAATTTTTTACCCTAACAAGTAAGACAATTTACAGCACTAGCAAAACAATTCAAGATTGATCTCAGGTCTGCTTCTTAGCCACATCAATATACCAAACATGCACACTGACCGTGTTCGTGCAGAGTCCATGTCCAAGACCAGTTTGGCTAAATGTTTCCTTTGTTTCTGGATGTTTGGGATTTCCACCTGAGAGGGGGCAAGCAGAGTTGACTTTTGTTGTCAGCTGCGAACAAGTGGAACACACACACACGAAGGTGTACCAGTCTCATGCGGATTCATTTACAAGCATGCAGGTGTCACATTGAGGTAAAGCAGGAAACACAAGGTCAGCGTTCATTTCATTACCTCCACCAAGGAAGCTACATCTTCTTGTATGTACTGTCACTTCTTGTCTGCCGCTTTTGATTCATCAATCTATTTTTCTCTTTTTTATTTTTGGGCGGGCTTTGGTTAGAATCGACATTGCCGTGCAGTGAACCCCTGCCAATTTTCAAAAGGTGCTTTTCGTACCTCGGAGAGATCGTATAGTGGGTCCATGACGTCTCTCTCGATGGTGACTTCGAACAGGATGAGCTCCTGGGACAGTTTTTCCTGCGTCTCGCCGCACAGCTTCAGCATCTTCCTGCGACACCACAACAGATGACAGACATTTCAGGACCGACTGCAGGCTCACCACTAATGCACTAATGTACTCACCCTAGCATAGACTCGTCCCCGAGCAACGCCGCCCCCTCCAACATGCATTGTGCGAGCGTTGCGAGAGGAAGTTTCTTCTACACGAAAAAAACATGAAAGAATCACAATGATGCCCAGCTCCACGTGTTTAGCGTCACACAAACCAGGGTTGACACAAAACTAATCTCTCGCGCTGCTACAGCCCCGACAACTATATTTTGGTCCGTTTTACTGCCGCTTCTCCTCTTCCTCCCCCCACCTCTTGTCATTTCTGTCACCAAGAAAACCAATCAAAACCACCAACTTGATTGAAAGAAGCTTGCCATGGCAGATGGCACCCATTTTGCAATGTATGGAGCTAATTACCGATTTTAATCAATTTCACGCCTACGCTTATCGAAAAAGTAAATGACAGTGACATTATAAGTATTGCTTTTTTTAATGAGATATGCTTTATTTGAATATGTAGGGCACCTACATCTAGTGGCATCTGGGTGCCAAGCAACTATGTTGACGTGAGGGACTTAATTTAGTCAGACTATAACCTTGTCTAATAGAAAAAAGTGCTACGCTGCCATTTTGTAACATATATAAGCAATTACTCCTTACTAGGCAAAAGACGTTGGCAAAAGAGTGACTTTGGAAAAAACATACCCATGAGGATAAATAACTGCTTCAGCAAACCTGACAAATAAAGTCGATTGGATCGCTAAAGCGGTGAATCGTAAATAAAAAGGTTCATGATGGCGTGTTTGCTCACCGACGGCGACCTGACCGACTTCTTGTCCACTTCCACGTTCTGCTGACCCTGCAGACACGCGGCCAACTTCTTGTGGGTGCTGTGTGACACCTGCTTGACCAGCTCCAGGCGCTTCTCCGCCTGACACACGCGGTAACAAAATTCCAACGAATGAAATCATTCTCATTCATTGCTTAGGAGCGCACGCGTCCACGACCACTTACCTGCAGGAGGTCTTCGCTTAACACTTCAGTCTTCTCAGCCCTGCGAGGGAACAGAGAAAAGAAGCCTCATTGTGAGTCAGGCTCAACTTGGAGGGATATAGTTGCCATAGCAACTTGGGAAAAAAACACACACACACACACACACACACACACACACACACACGCGAGCTCGCGCCGGATGACGCAGGCCCCGGAACAACTGTTAGAAGCTCTCCTCTCCTCCCACCATCTCTCGCCGAACACTTTTACCCCATAAAATCAATACGCGGCGGCGAGCATTTCAAATTTGGAGTGTTTTCACGTGAACGCGATATAAATGGGCTGCAGATGCAACGATGAAACGCAGATGACCTGCAGATGAAAGGAAAAAATAAACACTTGGGGTGCTACGAAAATCTATTGCCTTCCTCAGAATCAGTATTAGAAACAGAAATTGTCTGGAAAATAAAATCTGACAAACTCTTTCCGTGCTCAGAATCTGATTTTATTGTTCATGCGATTCAAGCGGAGGCCCGCAACAGCCAGACGTGCGCAGGTGTGGGAATGAATGAAACAAATGGCTCAAATTGAGTTATGAATATGGGATCTGCTGACGTGGTGTTGCGTCAGAACCCCCCGGAGATGAAATTGGAAACATCGGCCCCGCTGATGGAAGCAAAGCAACAAAGTGAGGATTAGCATGAGCCTGTCACCCAATATAACACGCTTTAATCATGGGTCAAGCATGGCCTTGACACGTCCAGCTATTGCCGGCGTGCACGGCAAAGAAGGAATGTTTCACGACTCGGTCTCTGCAAAATGGGTGCCTCACTCCAGTTCCCATTTATTGATATAGACGGTATATTCTCGCTTATTTCCCGCCTTGGTGCAGTCCAATTGAACTTGTGTGAAACTTCCCCGCAAAATAAAAAGACTAAAACAAAACTAAAGGAGGCTGCACTGATGATACAAACTGCATTAATGATTTTTATTTATTTCTTTTTAAATGCTAAATAACTCTTCTTTTGTTTTCTGGAACAAACAACTTCAGCTATCAGCACTGTCAGCTAACAGGAGACACCCACATATTCCTAATATACTCCCACTCCCCTTTTCAAAAGGCCTGTAAACTCATTTTGCATCTTTGTTTTCTGCATCCTTTCATTTTTTTTTTTTTTACTGTGTGAACACACGTGTATCAAACCCGCAACGGACGGGTACAGTGTTACAACTGATTTTGTCCTGAGAAAGTTGAACTGCCGGCGCAAAGGCCCCATTTACAGACAACACGCTGCAAAAAAACTATTTTAAAAAAAATGGATGGAGCAAGAAGGCCAGGAGAGCTTCTGCTGAACTGTTGTTGCTTCCAACAATCGGGCCCACAAATGCACGCGCACACGCAGCCTGTAGTTGAGATTAGAGCTGAACTTGAATCCCCTCAAAACCCCTTCCTCCTTTTCTGCTGTGAGAAGAGAAATCTCTGATCATAAAACCACATTCATTGACACGAATGCCACGGGAAAAAAACACACACACACACACACACACACACACACACACACACACACACACACACACACACACACACGTACACACCTATTACATGAATGTCACAATGTCGTTTGCTGCATTTCTTATGAATATTGCAGGAAAAGAGTGGAGCAAATGATTAATTTCTGGTTCCGCCGTTGACGCAAAGGATTGTGGAAAGCCCCTCGTTGCTCTTCAGTGAACAATGTGAGGAGATATTGAAAGGAAAATGTAGAAAAGAGGCTCGACTGAATAAAATCAGAGACTACACAGCGGCTTGCTCATATCGCAGTGCATTCTGGGAGTTGAAAAGGACAACTTCATTTCTGTTTGTCCAGCGTTCCAACTTTGTTTTCACCTTTCCCGGCAGAAAATAACCATTCATCGTAAATCATAAAACGTGTTCTTATAACTTTTTCTGTTCAGACGACAATATTCATATATATTATACAAAAACAACTCCCTAAAGCCACAAGTTATCAATAAAGTCATCAGCCACATCGCGTTTGTCCTCCCTCACTTCCTGTCCGACATAAAAACAAACAAACAAAACAACTCACAGAACGGCAGCTCGAGCCCTGCTGATCCGCAGCTTTCTCTTCCACATCCCCTCGCAAGCAGGCGGGACGGCACCTGCTTTCAGACCCGCCGAGGCAGCGAGTGCGAAGGAGGAGGAGGAAGAGGAAGAGGAGGAGGAGGAGGGCGGATAGGAAAGAGGGAATGAGACCTGACTATCTGGTCCTTACGCTTCTTTGCCTCATCAGCCATCAATCTGCCTGATAATTGTCACCGTGACAACGGGGCCCATTGCACAATTGTGTTCTTGTGTGTGCGTGCACACGTTAGTGTATACAGTACATATTTTTGAGTGCACATATGCGAGTGAGTGTTAGCATGCAATTGTGTATATGTGTGTGTGTGTGTGTGTGTGTATGTGTGTGTGCACTTCCTCCGCCTTCTCACAGACACACAGTGTCAGCCTCAATGTCACGATTAGCAGCGATGTGACTAATAGGTCTTTCAGTCTGCGCGCATTGTTAACCAGCCAGTGGTCTCCGTGGCAACCACAGAGCAGGAGGAAATACTTTCTGGGATGATGTCATCGACGGGCAGGCAGAATAGTCGCACTTCGATACTGAATGAGTGCACTTTACGCGGCGGAGGCGCGCTATTGTGGAAACAAGCCGTGATGAGGCCAGAGGTTGTGATTGACAGCTGCTTTGAGGGGAAGACAAGGTAGGAAATGCGCTTGAGACACACACGTACATCTTTAGGAGTCACAGAAGCAAATGTAATAAATATTAAGGCAAAACTGAATGAATGCACTTCACACGTTGAGACGCACTATTGTGTAAACAAGCTGTGGCGGCATGGGGGCGTTCTGATTGACAGTTGCTCTGAGGAAAGACGTCAGTAGGAATTCCACTTGACACACACACTCACACACACACTTCTGACATTGACAACATAATGTAAGCTTGATTGATGGTGCATTGAGACAGTGAGCTGATGTGATGGGCTGACAATCTGTGCGAGCTCGCAATTTGTCGCCAACATCCGAATGATGAAATTGTGTGTTGCAATAATCTTGGAAAACGGAGAGAACTACAACACACTGCTGAACCAGGCACACACACATAGACACACACACAATATACTGCTGAAACAGGAGTCACAGAAGCAAACGTAATAAATATTGCCGGCTCTCACACACCCCCTCGCCCACATCTCCCCACCACACCGCACTGGTGCCGTTGGTGTTGTACTGGTGTTGCACGCCAAACGGAGTCACGTGACAACAAAACCCGGCCTAGAGCTGGAGCTGGCCCAGAAAGAGGAGCTCATCAAAATGCCGCTCATGGCCCAAAGTTGCAAAAGTGTCCAGCGGCACCCCGGGGAGGGACTTGCACCCCCCCGGCCCCACTCCTCCAACCTCTCTACACAAAGACAAAGCGGGCTGCGCTCCAAATTCTCCCGCCGTACCTCGACCCACTTCGCGCCGAAATGTTATCGGGCACGGGATCCAATCTCGGCAATGGTCTTCATGCGAGACAACTGTGCCCTGAAGTTGACTGTCGACCATTTCATTGTTTGTCAAGGTCACCTGCAACCTTCATAGGACAAATGCTTTACATCACGGATGAATGGGAAAAGAAAATTTCAACTTCCTGTCGTGGATCTGGTGAGTAAGTGCTGAGGTTCTGGTTCTGATGCAGAACTTGCTGCAGCAGCTCGACCTTAAAACTTCAACGTTTCTCTCACCGACAGCATCAATAATTCAGAAGGGCTAAAAATAACAACAACACTTTCGTGCCTCTGTGAAGACAGAAAGGAGGAGGTGTTTAAAATTTCTCTGTCAGGGAAATATAGATTCTTATATGTATTTAGTTGGATGCTTATGTCCCTTAAGGAAAGAAAAATTGCCATTTTTGATAGTCAAGTGACAGTCAACCCAGTGTTTCCAAACTGTGAAGCAACGATGGACAGTTTCTTTGCGGCGGTTATTGGCAGTGAGACGAGTGTTTGCTTTCCAACCACAAAACAAACAAAATGTGGCTGCAGTGGTGGAGGTTGTGTGCGGGTATGCGCGGTCGTGTCAAGGCGTCCATTCAGAAAAAAAAAAAAAAAAAAAACTGCCGGATGACGAGTGTAATTAGCACGATAATATAATAGCACTAATTACGTCATATCGTTAATAAATGCATACCGAAATATGGAAGTAGGGGTCCCAACAAAGCGAACATTCCTTCTCCCAAAATCACCATCGGGGCAATTAAAATCTCTAATATGGATGATCACATAAATTGCAAAAAACACCCCCCCCCCCACAAAAAAAAAATGATTAGCATCAATTTGAAGAAAAAAAAGGAACACATTTTATGAAATGACTGATTAAAATAATAGTACATGAATTTTACAATGCAGGTTTTCTTCTGTACCTCGTCAACAAATGAGCCGGCTGCTCGAAAAGCGTCAACAATGACGACGCATCCTGATGTTAGCCTGCTTTTACCCCATCAAGCAGATGTGTTGCAACATCTCGAAGGATGCTCTCTCTCTCTCTCTCTCTCACTTTCTTTCTGTAAAGGCAGCTCAACATATTTGATGAAATAACGTGAGAGGAGGCTCCTGTGCGTTTTTCAAAGCGTTAACTGGCCTCGGGCTCCTCTCAGCTCCTCTTGGTGCCGCGTGGACTCGTTACTGCGAGCGCCCAATAAAGCAGCGAGCGCCATTTAAAGTAGGGAGATATTTATGGCGCTCCCCGCAAGGCCTCTCCTTCTCGTTTCGACCCACATTCCACATTCCTCGACGTTCGCAGGAATGGGACGGGGGGACTTGACTGACGCGACCTGACTCGAATCGGACTTAAGTCGCTGATATTGGGACTGCGGAGTTGCTAGGCTAAAACTTAAGAAAGACTGAAAGATTGCGAATGTGCTGGAATAGATGAGAATCAAACTTGGTTGAGCTAGTTAACACATGTACAAATAGTGTTGAGCCTTAAGCAATGACGAGTGCGGTAGGTAGTGTACTATAATACATGTTTCAACCATGCATAATTGGGCGACCCGCCTAAAGTGATGACTTGATTAGCCCAAGTAATGACGAGGCTTACTTTGAAATTTATTGCGGAGGCTACTTGATTTATTCGATTTTTGCCACAGTGTTTGGCTTTTCTTTTTTGAAAATGTCAGCTGTGCTTTCATCAAGCGTCACGTCCGGAGGGACGCCTGAGGCCTTCTGAGGAGAAACATACTCGCGACGGCATCTGCAAGACGACACCTCGGGATGTGCCGCAGCTGCTACGTGGCGAAGCGCGAACGTGGACACGTCTCTGCAATTAACGGGAAGATGAAAACGCTGTGCGCGGATGTTATTTGCTACTGATGGTGAGTAAACAACTGACTTGCTTACTCAGGAGCCTTTCGTCCACTTGACCTATGAAAGTTTAAAGGCATGAGTCAGTGGCAGTAAATCTTGAATGTTTAGCGTGGGACATGAATAACATCCACGTCCACTCTTGTGCCCAGACAGAACATCCTAAGATGCGCTCATCAGTCCCGGGAAGGACCAAGGCGGCCGGTGGGAATGTCCGCTGAGCTCTGACTCATCACCTGACTCACGGTGCGAAGGCGGCATTCCAAGACCTACTTTTTCCTGGTCCTAAAATGTAAATGAATGATTATGAAAAGCATGCTAAAATAAATCATTATATTATGGAATTTTCTCTGATGTCACAATAAAAAGGCCATAAAAGTCAAGCATTTTTTTTTTTTTTTTTAGATTAAAGTTGTAATTTTCTGCAATGAAAATAAATCCTAATATTACAAGATTCATAATATAGATGATGGACTGTCAACAGGAGATGCCTTGGCAACCTAAAATTTGGAGCTGACTGGTCGAGCGTGTTGTCCATACGTCATGTGATCAATGCCCTTGGGTGGACCTTCATCAGTGTCGGCTGACCCATCTCAGTCGAGGGTCATGTCGACACACGGACACGGGGAATCACCGCGATTGCCGTTGCCATAGTTACAAGAGGCCACCGCCGTTGCCGTGGAAATGCCTGAATGAGGTCACGCAGTACGTGGCGCCTGCATGTCACTGTTCCAACAGCTCCACATAAAATAAAAGATGCAGCTGTTTTTTTCGACATTCCTGAATGAAACGGAACATTCCAGGAACTGTCCTGGCTCTCATCAAGCTACTCCTAGCATCGCTGAAGCGCCGCACCCCACCCGGGACATCACTTCCTGTCCTGTAAGTGCTCTCAGCACAAAGCGAGCAGGAGCACGCCTACAGCTGGGTGGCTAACGTCACCTCGAGACAGCCCGGCCCCAGTCGCCGCGGCAACATAGGCGTGTGCCACCACAGCTGCATCAGACACACAGTCAACGGTCTTGAGATTTCTGGTGGCCACGAACGTGCCACAAACTCGTCAATGACGTCCAAACGGAACACACGTGACGGGAAACAAACTTTGAACGCCATCCACCATTTTCCTACCCACACGTCACACGACTCATAAAGGTTGTGTGCGTCATGGGGACGGCAGTGATGGGATTACACGCGGAGGACAAACAGTGGGAGCGTCCCCCATCTCTTTGTCATGCGTCCATCTAATCAGAGGGAAAGCTCCTCATCCTCATCGAAAATAAGCCGCAAAACCCCAGTCTACTAAGCTCGCTTCGGAGGGTCACAAGTCGCAACAGAGCGCAGATGTTTCTCATCACCAGCGCTACAGGAGGATATACACTTACATACATACATACTGTATATCCAGCTACAACATAGGTGGGCAAAGTACTGCCCACCGAGCATTTTCATTATCAAGAGCACGACGATATTTGTTGCATTCATTTAGCTGTTTTTCCCTTGAAATTACTTAGTGACATTTTATTTATATCTGATTGCTCAATGCACAGTGATACAAATTATAAGATAATAAATAAATATATCTACAAATATAATTAAAATAATGTTTCATTCTATTGCGACACCTGATGGTTAATTATTATTATAATAAAATGATCTATGTTACCGTATAGATGCACTTTTATTTTATTGTTGTCCTTTTACATTTGTTGCATTAATTTTTCTGGTTTTTTTTTCCCTCCCGTACAATTGGTTGATTAAAAAGATTTAAATGCTCATTTGTGGCCAAAAATTGGGTGCACTGCATGCAAAAAATACAAATAAATAATATAAATATAATTCCTGGAGAGGTTGGTACAAAATCAAGTGCACCTTATCAAGAAACACAATGTTGAGGACATTAATTATTCCAGTTTCTAGTCAAGGTGCACTCCATTTGTTTACCAGGACGTCCAAGTTGTTCTTGAGAATGGTATTGATCCCAAGTATTTTATGTGCACGTCATACCCATTTTGTGACCACAAATTCCAAATGTCTGGGCCTCCGTTCTTTCTGACTTCTGTTCGATATGGACCAGCGCCTCATCTCGACATACCCAGCCTTGAAACTCCCCCTTTTTCTTTACGGCATCATCGCCATGGAAACCGTGAATGAAATCGAAGAGGACACGTCACCCCCCACCCCCCCTCACTCATACTGCACGCTTTGGGTTTACACTTCGTCGCTCAGTCACACAGTTTAGGCGGGATTAGCGCTGCACGCTGGCTCTTTTGGAGATGAGCTGAACTGCGTCTGAACCTCTGGCGACCCACATCTGGATTGGAGTGTCACCATTGGGGGAACAAGTTTCGGTGGGGAAAAAAAAAATGGTTGTGCAGTCATCTTTTGATAATCACGTCTGAATAAAAGAGTATATTTCATGATGTGGCTTTAAGGTCACAATCACAGAAAACATTGGTGGCGTCTCAGTAAAGCGGGATCCCAAAATCACACTGGAGATTGGGCAGTAGGATGCATGACCTTAAGCGTCGTACTGGGCAAACTAAATTCTTGACAGGCCATATTGAATCTGATATTGCATGTATTCCATATATACCATACATAGCACTTTTGTCCTCCTCTAAACACGCTAATTGCATCACCTATGAGGTAGGTCATTATTGGCCTGTTCCAACTCACTGGGCTCCATCAACCACATACTCACACCCAAAATAATGACAACACTGCTGCCATTTCTAAATCAAAACTAAACTTGATGATGATGAGCTTCTGAGTCTCACTAGTATCTCCTCTTTCATGGCTGGAATCAGCACCTCCTGTCTGCAGGCCCAGCTCCAGTTTGAATAAACACAGAGCCCGTTGGTCGATGAGAGGCGACAAGTCGACCCACTTTCTCACTGTGTGGTTGATGCGTCTGCGAACAACAAACAGGCCTCCGCCAAGGCCAAACAGCCACGTTTGATAGTGGTACATTATTCCGTGACAGGCAGGAAATACACATGGTAAGCGGTTATGAATACTAGTCTTGGACTTGTGGAACTCGTGGCAGATGGGTGTTTCTAGTTGATCAGGTGTCGCCAATACAACGATTTGGAAATTTGGAAAAAAGAAAGAAACTACTGGTGTACCGAGCAAGAGACATTCGAAAAGGTGGGCCAAGGATATCAACAGTAATGGAGAAAATTAGCAACTTGTATCCATCAAGGCGTGCAACAACACAAGCGTTTCCACAATCAAGAAGAGAAGAATTAGAGTACCTGCCCTAAACCAAAAATATGTAGCGTGTTTATGTACTTTGTAGATTCAAGCAGGATTAATCACATCTTCTCTCATCAAGTGTGACGTGTCACTGCGTTTAACCGGTACGGCCGCTTAATACTTGGATGCCCGGTTCAAGTCTGGGATTAAAAAAGATTTTCTGGAATCCAACACCAAAAGAAGAAGAAGAGGGGAAAAAAAGGCAGTTTGTCTGCGGGAACCAATCTTAAAATTAAAACAAAGCTACAGCATGGAGACACAGCGACTTGATAATCTATAATCACAGCAATGTAGATAGATAGATAGATAGATAGATAGATAGATAGATAGATAGATAGATAGATAGGAGTACCTAATCAAGTGTCCTCAGTGATGATTGTCAGATCAATACGTGACAGCCATGCAAGTGAGCCCCCCCCCCCTTTATAACTGCAGAGTGCCTAAAGGGTGGGGGGGCATTGCCCAGTCCTACACGGCCATCATGCCCGCGCTTGTGCGTGCGCGTCCACGCCGTCAATCACACGACGCGACCTCCATCCATCCATTCCTTCCTTCCTACCTGCCCACTGTTTGGTTGGCGAGCTGTCTCATTCGGTTGAACTGCTTCTTCATTTTGTCGTCTTCTTCTGCGCCACACGAACTCCGCGGGGTCTCATTGATGTCGTCCGCCGCCGTGACAACCACGCCGAGCGACCGCTGCTGCCTTCATGGCGGCGACGACGAGGGCGGCCGGCCGGCGTGTGTCCGTGGGCCGCCTCACTCGCTCGCTCCCGAGGAGATGGCGGTGGTGCTCGTCGACCGAATTTGCGCGTCCGTGCTTGGCCACTGACAGTTCCCGCTCTCCCTCCCTCCCTGCCGCTCTTGACGCTGGGGTCTCGGTGCATCATGGGAAGTGTAGTCTATCAAAACACAAACATATAATTCAGTTGAATCAGACAACTGTGATTCCAAAAGGTCAAATAAAATCTACATTTGTCTTGCATAACACATTTGTAGTTGTTTCATATCAATGGACCTCCGTTTGACCAGATTTTAGTGGAATACATGGAATGTTTGTTGTTTTTGTCACCATTTTTGGAGAATCTTTTGGGGTTTTTTTTTTGTTCAATTCTCCTCATTTCCCACCTTTCTCTTTCCAGTATTGTACATAATACTGTACTGCACAATTAAAACTGTTGGGCTAAACGCCTGTAACTATTGGTGAAATTACACAGCGGCGTCCCTTGAGGCGCTAATGAGTCAAATGTCTGCTTCTGCCCATCAACGGCATGTGGAGAAGCAGAAAGAAACGAAGCCCAACAAGTAAACTTGTTGAATGACAACCAAACTAAAAACTTTTCACCTTTTCATCGCCGACGTTCTTCCAGCCTGCTGACAAGTCGGCACACTTCGGCGTACCGCTGCGGCGTCTCCGGCACAACTCTGCGCGGTTAGAAACCAACAAAAATGCGAGATCGAACGAAAGAATTGGGGAACGTAAGTGTAAGAAGTACTGCAGTACTATATATGCAGTAGCCCTTAGCTTTAGCTCGCTAGGTTTGCAATTTAGCATCCACTCGATTAACGGTTCCAAATGTCAACCTTTACTACGCGACAACTTTCATATCAGGACATCATCAAATCGGGTTTAAAATGCCCTTAAGATCATTTGACCTTTTGATTTGCCTCCATGCTCGGTTTGGGCGTTGTTTTACCGGCGACTTCCGCTGGAGGATGTGCAAGAGGGTCGGCCAGTCGCAGTGGTTCTCAATCAAGACACATGTTTTGCATTCGGAAAGTCGGCACACCATACGCATGACACAAAAAGTGGACACACGGTTTAAATATGTACTTTCTGCTACCAACCTGATGAACATACAATTGTTATGATGGTCACTACAGCCTGCTGGCATCCATAGGTGAAGAAAGATACAGTATTTGATGCAAATAAACAATTTCCGGAACAATTATTCCCGTAAAGCCTGAACCATTAAAAAAAAAAATGACCGAAAATTCAAAATATTTGAACCCGTGGGCCTTTATTAGTCATTCTGGATTAACCAAACATATTTTTCAGCCAAAAATCCATGTGTGGAAACCTGTTTCTGCCTTGAGTAAAACAGTTGACTTTTTTTAACTTTAGCATTTTTTTCTGGTGAAACAAAAATCACCTCTTTACTGGCAGAAACAGGCTTCCATACATGTCTCTATCATTAAAATGTTTTTGTTTTTTTACTGGTGAAATGGGAAAATTTAGAATCACAAACTGTATTGTTTTGTCTGATTTAACTTTTTTGGGGTGCAGACTAGTGAAATGGAACAACTCATCACTTTTTTTTCCTGGCATACAAGTTTAAAGGCTCACCGTACGACGTTTTCTCACTGTCTGTTTTCTTTCCACATGCGCAGAAAGGTGACGCTTCAGATGACGATGATGAGGGCAAATCTCTGATGATCAAACCTGGAAGCTCTTCAGCCAAGGAGGAAAAGGACAATGAGAGCTTCTTGAAAAAGGTGAACACAACTTTCCATGAGTTTGTGACTGACCTTGAAGAGTAGAGTGGCTCTTAAACTGGGGTCTGCGAGCCGTACAGCCACAGAGCTGGTTGACAACTTGGTAAAAGTGCATCTGATTTGGACTGTGTAGGTGCAAGAAATCCATGAGGGTCTTTACAGCTTCAAGAGAATGGTGTGCGAACTCGAGAACAAGCAGAAAACGGTTCTGGGTGTAGCGCTGCCCGAGGAGGGTGAGATGTGCTTGTCATGATTTTGTGTGCAATATGTCGAATGTACACTCCACGAGACAACTTCGTTTCTTAAGCGCGTTGATGTCATCTTTGCAGGGATGAAGAAACAGCTGCAGACACTCCGAGATGAGATCAAGACGCTGGCCAGTCAAATCCAAAGGAAACTGAAGAGTAAATGTCACACTTGAAATCAAGACTTAGGAGTTAATTCGTCAGAATGCACTTTTTTGGTAGCAAACAGAGATGTTGAGTTGTCTGTGTGTTTGATTGACTGCTTGTCAATGCAATGCAGGCATTGAGCCCAAAAAGGGAGACGACGATGGCAAATATGTGTCCATCAACGCTCGCATGCAGCGCACTCAGGTAGCACCGCACACTCTGAAAAAAAAAATTACAATTTACCACAAAAGGCTTTTTGACCTGGGCACTTGTCTCCATATTTTTCTGTGTCCGCAGCACGCCGTCCTGTCCAGGGAGTTTGTGGAGCTGATGGGCCACTGCAACACCATCCAGGCCCAGTACAGAGACCGCAATGTGGAGAGGATACAGAGGCAACTCAAGATCAGTGAGTTGCACACATGGTGCCGCCTCTTTGGCGCGATGAGTTGCTCAAATGATGATTTAATAAACAATGTGAACTTGTTTTGTTAGCTGGCACCCAAATGATTTAATAAACAATGCGAACTTGTTTTGTTAGCTGGCACCCAAGTGACCGATGAGGAGCTGGATTCAATGCTGGAAAGTGGCCAGACAGACGTTTTCACGCAAAACGTGAGTACAGCATTTTGACTCATGGTGAATTTATGTTTAATATAATTTTAGGTACCGTTTCTTTATTGTATGTGTTTGAAATTGGAACAGGACCTTGAAAAAAAAAAATGTTAATCGCAATATGAAGGGAAAGAAATGTCACTGAGATGGGTCTGTTGTCATATTCCGAAACCCAAAGTGTTGAATTTGTGGGTCAGATTCTGAGCGATGCCAAAGCCACGAAACAAGCGCTGAACGAGATCGAGTCACGGCACGACGAGATCCTAAAGCTGGAACGAAGCATCAAAGATCTTCACGACATGTTTCAGTACTTGGCCATGGAGGTGGAAGCTCAGGTCCGACATCCACCTTTACTTCTCACCCCCAGACACTGCAGATTTTTTTTTTTTTCAACTTCTATGCTTTCACAAAATATATTTACATACGTGTTTCAGTAGTATACTTAAGAATGGTTTTAAAATGTGCTAGAAAGGAAGATGAGCTTCAGAACATCTTGTGTCCTGCAGGGGGAGATGGTGGACCAGATCGAGCACAACATCAAGCAGTCGTCCAACTACGTGGAAAGGGCCAAGGAGAACACGGAGAAAGCGGTCACATATCAACAGAAAGCTCGCAAGGTAATGTTATTTATTGTCCATTAAAGGAGATCACACAACTGATCCCTCCCTCCCCCATTTTTAACCAATACTGCAATGCATCATACTGTTTCAGTAGTGTGTGAATGACATATTCTTTAGTGTCAGTTTCAAAATGAAATAAAAACTATAATGAAAAATCCCAAACTATGATACGTAACTTTGCTCACGACCAAATTTTTTTTCACTCGCGCACACGACTCAATCGCTCACAATAAACTACTGAGTGTTTTCACATTCACTATGGAATAGCCTTTAAATTTGGGGGCGGGGGGCTCACACACTGCTCAAACACACTGAACTTTTTTCACTCATTTACTGAAACGCTATTTTGCACGTTTGACATAACGCAACTGATCATCTTTGTTCTGGCACAGAAAAAGATTTGGATCGCAATCTGCTTGGCCGTGGTCATCATCATTCTCGCCATCTCGCTGGCCGCCACCTTCTCCTGACGCAGAGGGCCGCCTGTAACGCTTGGGTCTGGATCTGTTACGAATATGCTCGGCGCCTTCCTTTTGCCTCTCTAACACATAGTCGGCCTTCCCCTGTGTTGCTCGTCCCTGTAAAAATATCCCATGCATCAAGACCAGGACTGTTATAACAGCCCCCCGCCCCCCAATCAGACTGGAGCCTGACGGGCGCTGATCAATCAGTACTCAGGAATACTTTTGGTTTTATAGGACAAAGGGGGATCTCTTTTATAACAAATTGTACATAATGTATAGTGCTGTTCACGCAAACGTTACTAACTGCCCTAGTGTAATTATGTGGTGTAAATACAGATGTTTGTACCCCCACGGTTCCTCCCCTTTGGATTTTTAATAGCGTCGCGGACCAGTTTTTGTATTTATCACTTGAACTTGGGACGTGTGGGATGCCAAGAGCATATTAAATTCTTAAAGGCCTCATCATGCACTGAAACGTTTTTTTCCCCTTTTCTTCGCTGCTTGCAGTCAAACTCGAGCTGCAGTTGGTCTGTGCATTTGCAATGAAATAACTTGGAAAATTAATTTGGGAAATGTGTATTACTGTGGCTTTGGTCTCAAAATAAAATGCTGCCATCTTCCCTTGTTTTGTGTCATTCAAAGAGAACAGAGTAATGAGGCACAGGTGCACGCGAAAGCAAAAACATTGTCGGCTGCCATGATTTTTGCTGAAACAAATTAATATTTCGATGTTCACATTTAATATTTTTAATGAAGTAATCTGTTCAATTTTTATAAATACAACAAAAATTGTAAAAATAAAAATGCACATAATCTGTCAATTATATGGTTTAAAATGAGCATGTAGCATTTTAGTAAATCTTTTACATAGTACTTTTATTCCATTTCTATTCCATTTGAAGTTGCCCCCATCCCTACCTTAAAGTATTAACTGAGCTTTTTTGAACAAGCTGCACAAAAAGCATTAATTTAAAAATGAACGCTATGTACTCGTCTGAAAATGAGTCGAAGAAAAACTTTGGTAATGAAGGGAAAAATATTCAATTTTGGTCTTTTTATTCAATAGTAACTGTCTTATTGTTCAAGTAAAACAATGTGGAATTATTACAAGGGATTGAAGGAATGCAACAAATAAACTGACAACTTCCCCACCCCCCCCAAAAAAAAGACCATCACCCGACCAAACAAACCCCCCGCCTCGCATCTTCAATCCCACACCTGAAAGGAAATTCATTGCTGGTCACTTTCTGTGGACCGCTCCATTCACATATTCTGTCCCTGTTTATATTTTACAGAACAAAGGTGTGACAAGTAAAATAATTTGGTAGCACAAATACAGAGCTCATTCCTTGCTCATTCCAGAAATGTATCTTAATTTTTTTGAGGGGGGAGGGAGGCTTTTCTTCACAAGAAAGAGAAAAGCTCAACACTCCAGAGTGCTTCACAAGGCAAACTCGGGTCCGAACCCTTTTCACAAGGCCAAAGAGGCACTGACGCACTAGAAACACTACAGTAACTTTGCCTCGGGGTCGCTGGGACCGCATCACAATTTTGGTGTGATGAGATGAACCAATGATGGAAGAAAGAAAAAGAAGTGAGGATGTGCAAATAAGAAGAACCAAGAGAACGCAAAGAAGCTCCAGCTGGCAGCCATCTCTGCGATATTTCTCTTCAGTCCTGAAATGATGACAGTACACCACGACCACGCTTTACCTCCATTCCGCCGCCCAGCCTGCTGTAACGTGGATCTCTTCCACCCAGTCCGGCCCCCCTGCGCCGCCCCCCGGCCAGCTTCGTACCTAAAGGAGGACGAGGGGTGCCCAAGACACCGGCATGTCCCTGGGCTTGTGCGGTAACCCCGAAGGCCCGGACGCGCTCCGTGACGACACCTCACACTCCAGGGCACTGGCGCTCATGTCTTGTTGTGGCGTTGTTGGTGGGCGGAGGACCGCGTGCTGGCCGCCGGGGACCGGGCCTGAACAGCAGCCGCCGCCGCCACGCTCCTCAGGATACGGTCTGGCGTGCCCTCCGTCCCCGCGGTGCCCGCCGCCTCCTGCATCAGCTTCTGAGTCTTACGGCCACCCTTTCGTGGGCCCTGCCGGTCCTTACCGCCCCGTTCGGCGCTGCGGTCTCGGTCGCTACCCGAGGAGGTGGCACAAGAGCTGGCCCCTTTGCTGTCCGTGTTCTGGGAGCTGACACTGGGGGCCCGCCGGCTGCTGTCGCTGCTGCTACGACTTCGGCAACTTTGTGGCCCCCCGCCGTCTGCCCCACCGCTGCTGTTGTCCGGCCTCTCGCCATCCACTTCGCCATCACTGCTGCAGGCGCTGCGGCCCTGCGTGACCTCCCTGTCATGCTCCTTCACTCTTGCCACCTTTTTACTCATAACATCCTTTTCGTCCCCTTTAAGCCTTTTGTATTTAGGCCCATCCAGGGGGGGCACAAGGGACCCCGGGCACTGCCTGGTGGAGCGAGGTATGGGGCGACTGGCCTGATTGTGTGTCAAGGATTTGCTGTCGTTTTTACTTTGGGTAACAGAACTGTTCTGAATAGAAGCTGGGACAGTTTTACTTTTGGATTTTTGTTTTTTTTGGTCAGGAGACAAAGACGCAGCAGCAGTGTTTCCACCGGCTTTAGCAGCAGGGTCCTTGCGGGGGGTGTGACCAGGGGTATCCACCCTTCCTTTCATGGCGAGAAGTTTGGCAGCTGCGTTGAGTGCCGAGCACCGCTTCCCCAAGACTTCGGGTTCGGGGGGCTGTGGGGCCGCACGGTTAGCAGGAGCCTTCTTGTCTCGAGAAGACCCTGCTAATCTCCTTGTGATCCTAACAGACGACGAGTCGCTGCCAGAGTCGCCACCAGTGGATGTGTTGGCATTGCTGTCGGAGCTGAGTGTTGGCTTCCTCCCCCGGCGCTTGCTGCTCTGCTCTTTGACTTTGTCTTGGTTCTGGTCCCGGTCTTGCCGCTGGTGAGTTAAGCGGCATTCCTTCCCCCGCTCATCGTTGTCTGAGTCGCAGGAGGACGATGAACCCGATCTCCTGTGAGGTGATGTCGCATCGGGGTCCCTCTGGCTTTCGTCCTCTTCCAGTTGGTCTTCTGTTGCCCCATCTGAGGTGACGTCCACTCGCCGTTTCTTGGGAGGGTGTCGGTTCTCGTATGTCCTCTTGTGGTGAGCGTGACGAGTGAGGGTGGACGTGGAGCAGCCGGATGAGGGTGACGACGAGCAAGCCGACTCCTGGCTGCTCTGCCGACTGAGAGATCTTTTCTGAATGAGAGCCTTGAGCTCCTCGCCGGGTTCCTTGACTTCCCTTTCCGTGACAGGGGCACTTTTGTCCATGTCTGTGCCTTGGTTTTCTTTCTCGATGGGTTCGGCCTCAGCAGAAATCTCCATCTTTCTGCATTTGATGTCCAGCTGCGTGTCCTCTTCAGCCTGAACACCATCAGCTTCCATCTGGGTAGTCTGGTCTAGATCCTTTTCAGACAAGGACGGGTTTGACTCTGTATCAGCAGGGGTCTTTGCTGACTCTTTAGCCGAAGAGATGACTGCACATACGGTTTCTGCTTGTAAAGAGGTGACTGGAGACGTTTGAGGAGCAAGTGCTGTGGTCATTGATGTGATTGGTATTTCTGTGTGGGCCGTGCTCGTCAGCACTTGGGTAGTTGTGGTGCTACTTATGGTAGACGATGGAGTGACTAGTTCAGAGTTGGGCGAAGCAACAGAAGTACAATCCTCTGAGAGGGCAGCGGATGTTGACGTTGTGACTGTGTCGGTGAGTGTTGCACCTATCGTGGTCGTAACTGCTAATGGAGGAGTGAGGGCTGGAGAAAGTGGAGCAGATGTTGGCGAGATTGTGTTTTTAAGTTGCTCGGTTGTTGATGGCTCCACAGGAAGCTGTGCGTCACGTGAACAAGCCGTGACGGTGGGCGAAGACGTGGCTTCGCTGGTGTTCGACTGCTCCGACAAATGCTCATTCTTGTCTGGTTCTGGGTCTTGCACTGGGCTTGCTGAGATGGCGGAGTCATGCTTGAGGGTTTCTGTAGTGTTTGCTGGCGGATCAGTAACAACAGGAGGTTCAGCAGGAGGGACAGGGGCTGCCTCCAGGATCTCCATGGCTGATGGCATGACGGCGTCCGGTTTTGATGTTGGGTCTGCCTCCACCATTGTCGGTGGTGGTGGTGAAGGAGGGCAAGAAGCTGGTGTTGCACCAGTGGTGGTTTTGGCAGAATCAAGTTCTGTTGAGGGCTCTGATGGAGCATCAGATGGTCTAGAAAAGTCTGGTACGGGAGGAGGTGACAAGACAGAGCTGACAGGTGGTGATAGACTTGTGGTACTTTCAGGGATCAGGACAGTGGAAACCTGGTTTGGGGTCGCCGAGGAAGTGATGGAGACAGGATCAGGGGAGGCTACGTGAGGTTCTAGTGTGGCATCAGCTTCGACTGCTGAAGTTGAAACAGAAGAGGACGTTTTATTTGTGTGTGTTATCGATAATGCAGACTCTACAGTCTTTGAGTCTGTTTCCTCAGCTTTGGCAGACAGGAAGTCCTGATCCGTGCTTTCTGATTTCAGTGGATCAGGATTGTATTCACTGCATACATCCGCAGCAGGGGTGACTTTTTTAGATTTGTGTCCATCAAAAACAAAGTCTGGAGTATTCACAGAGTCTTTCCGGGGTCGTCCCCGTTTGCGCTTCGGGGAAAGGCTTCCATCCTCACATGGTGAAACAGGTTGCGTGGGAGGAGGAGACACTGTGTTGTTGAGCTCAAGCAACTTGGACTGACATTTAGGGGGCCGGCCCCTCTTTCTTTTTGTGGGCACATCAAGGGAATTGCCACCGGCATCAGGCGAAGCAGGAAAGGTCTCTTTACTCAGTGAAGTGTCCATTTTCTTGTGCTGGTTCCTTCCTCGACCGGCATGCAGCTGCTCTCCAAGCTGAGCCGCCATACGAGATTCCGTTTCCAGCCTGCGGCGGACTGGAAGGTTCCTCAGCACGGGCATGTCCGGAGACAAGTGGGGAGGAGAATATGGAGGATAAGCTCTGACAGGCTGCAGGTGCACAGGTGGACTCGATGTAGAGTCTTGGTCTTGACAAGATTTGGTCAAAGGGTCTTTCAGGCTGCTGTCAGGGACCAATGAGTCTTTATTTGGTTCCTCACTTGAGTTCTCCTCCACCGACGCCTCCTCTGAAGATGCTCCGGCGCCACTTCCTCGCCACCTCTTCTTTCTTGGCTCTTTCTCCTCCACCACAGTGACAAGCCGACCCGGAAGCTTCCGCAGGACTTTGGCTGACGGCGAATCATCTACAAGGCCCTTCAGGACTTCATCGTCAGCGGACTGGCGCTTGCGAGGCGAGCGACAGCTGGTGGAGGGCGGAGACATGGCGCTTTGGTCTTTAGCCTCATCATCTTTTGCCTCATGGGGCACTGGACAGACTGATTCGAGCGAGGACTCAGAAATCATGCTTTCCTCTTTGCCTCTCTTGGGCATCTTGCTCTCAGTTTCAGCCGCATTTTGCTGCTTCCCTCCAGGGGACAGGATTGAGGGCGAGGAAGGCACTGAATCGGCCGGAGGTTTGATTACGACGGCTTGCTGGTCTCTGGCAGGAGACAACGAGGCTTTGGAACATTTGGGGGGATCCTGCAGCTTTGTTGATGTCTTTGGAGGGTCTATGTGAGATGGGACACTAGAGTCTTTGGCGGCGTTGCGTCCTCTAAGACCAGTGCGGGTAGGCACTTCCCTATGCGTTGTGGGCTCGGGCTCGGTTTCAGGCGAAGCCCCACGCAGACGACCACTAGTCCTTGTCGAGGTGACAACCTTCACCTTGTCCTTGGGCTTGCGTCCACGTCGTGCGGGGGCAGGCTGAGTGGGCTCCACAGAGGGTTGAGCCAACAAAACCTCATCTTCATCAGAGGAAGCGTGCAGCCTTAGGCCCCCCTCCTTGGCCTGGTCCAGACCCTTTCTGGCAGCCTCCACTTGTTCCTAAACACGCAGAAAGATTACATGTTGATTCAGATCACAGTCTCATTCAAGTATGTCAAACTCAAGTCCTGCGAGCTAGATGCTGCCAGGTTACTCAAGACTTACCTCAGCTTGTTTCAGTTCTTCTTTGCAGACATCTTCTAAGGAGGCTTCCAGGAAGTTCATGGCATATCGCTCAATCGGAGTGAGCTGGGAATATGAAAGAGGGTATAGCGGTGTTTCAGAAGAGAGGTCACAGGGGTTCTCAAAATTTTTGTGTCGAAGACGTCTGAACAGAGGAGGATTTTTTTTCTCAAAGGAAGCCCTCATAATTGTCGCGCTAATTCAATTCACCTGTTCCACCAGAGCGGCTATTTCCTGCTCCGCTTTTGAGAGCTCCTCCACTTCTTCTTGATCGGCTGCGTCATCAAGTGGAATGTTCTCGTTGAACTCTGCCAGCTCTGCCACCTGCTCGGCTTTGGCTTGAGAGGCTGCCACAATGTCCTCCTCATCTTCTGCACGACAGAGCGCCTGCAAGATGGTTGTGCTAATTCAGTTAACGAACTCAATTTACCTTTGTTTAAAGAGCACTTGAAAAAGAGGCAAGCGAACTGTTTGCTCGTGTGCACATCATCTAATCCCGGGGTCCTTAACATTTTTAACCTCAGAGCCCAACTGTTTTTGTCCACATTGGCTTGGAGACTCTTTACGTATTCATACTGTATTGATTTAATTGCTGTAACGCTAGTTTGATTAGTATTCCATAAATAAATGAAGCCCACTTACAGCTTAACAAGCTAAAATCTTGCCCCCCCCCCCAAAAAAAGACTACCAAAGACATATTTCTCACAAATATTCAGAAATGTTTAAGAATCACTGATCTAACCTGTTCCAGAATGGTGGTGCTCTGCTTGTTGCCAGCTTCCTCGTCCTCAGCGTGAGGCATTGACACCTCCACAGCCGGCTCCCTCCTCTCACCATCGTTGACGTCAAACAGCTCTCTGATAGTTTGCTGAGGAAAAACAGACAACACGTTTGGAAAGTTTTCGGAAGCAATTTCATTGGTATGCGGGCAGGAACTTGTACCTCTTTGAAGAAGGCAGTGGTGAAGTTTCCTCCTTCGATGGCCATATCTCCGAGCATTCTCTTCTGGTTGGCTTTTTTCAGAATATTCTCCTCCACGGTGCGTTCGCTGATTAGCCTGAAGACGAGCACAGAAGCATCATCAGCGCAAAGACTGATGTAGAAATGCATGTTCTTGGGATGTGGAGGGAAGCTGGAGTAAAACATGAAAACTCCACACTGGAAGGCCATTAGCAAGATTTAAGAATCTACCTGTAGATGTGGACATCTCTGGTCTGTCCAATCCGGTGGCACCGGTCCTGGGCTTGAGCGTCCATGGTGGGGTTCCAGTCGCTGTCATAGAACACGACCGTGTCAGCACCCGTCAAGTTTACTCCCACGCCTCCGCTACGAGTTGACAAAATGAAGCAGAATATCCGACGATCTGCGTTGAAGCGCTCCATCAAGGCCTGGAAGAGAACGAGAAGGTTGGAACTTGTATCCAAAAAAAGAAATCAGAGGTGGGTATAAATGTGCAAGTTATAAATCTCAAGTCTTAACCTTCAAGTCTCGAGCAAAATCTAAGTTACTGTTGCAAAAATCAAGCAAGGATTGTTCAATGTCCAAAGTTGAAGTCTAAATGAACTCGGGAGTGTGATCAAGCCAAGGCCAAGTCACACCTACGTTTTGTCCAAGCAAAGAGCCAACTTCTGAAATTGTCCACTTCAGTCTGACTTGAGTCAGTTCATTTGACTAAAGTCCCCACCTCTGATAGACATCTGCACCGACCTGTCTCTGCTCCACCCGTGTGCTGCCATCCAGCCGCAGGTAGATGTGTCCGTGATAGTTGAGGAACTGTTCCAAAATGTCCAACATACGCGTCATCTGTGTAAATATCAGCACTCTGTGACCGCCCGTCTTCAGATTTCGTAACAGCAGGTGGAGGGTCTGCAGCTTCCCTGAAGTAAGACGAAACCAAAGTACAAAATAAGGACTGCGTAGGAAGTACACAACATTGTTGTGGAGTGGCACAACATGGTCTGAGCGTAAACTCTAGGAGTGTAGTCAACTTTAGTTGTGTATTGCCAACTATGCAAAAAAGACTTCTTACCACAATCATACTGGATAAGCCGCAGATCCGGGAACTGGGTCCTCATGTTGCACTGGATGCGATGGAGGCTGCGAGTGAGAGGCGCCACTTGAGCAGAGAGCGCTGAGGAGAACACCGCCTCCTTATGGCTCAGAGAGGGAGGAGGATGGCAGCAGTGCATTGTTATGCGAGCGGCTTCCACTGGCGGGATGGCAAACGTAAACCTGACAATAAAGAGTGTGAGTGAGTTTCCGATAAGACACCGCTCGAGTGAAGTGAAAAATACTCAGAATCTAGTGTTGTTAAAAAAAAAAAAATGTTTTTGAGAATTACCTCCAAACATGTTCTTAAAGTCATACAATGGATGTTTAGAAACCTACCGGTCCACAATGTCTGAGAGCAGCATTAACCTCTCCTCAATGCTGTGGATGGCATTTGCCACCGAATGACTGTGACTCCACAAGTTGTGCGGGTGTCGCCATTGTGACATCAAACAGCTGCCGTGGCCCGAACGCTTCCACTCGGCCTTGGCAGGCTGAAGGGCGGCAGGTGAGGGCTGGGGCCCGGGCAGGAATGTCAGGAAATCCAGAACCTCCATGCCAAACACAGGCTTTGCAGCAGAATGGCACTCGCTGACCCTGAAAATGAAGTCCAGTTTGCTGTCCCGCTGCTTCTTGACGGCCTCGGCCTGCGACGGCTAACAGCCAGGAGAAAGGGAGGAATAGAAATGAAGAGTGAGGACGGGATGTTGATAAAATCATGTTAACTCAAAGGTAAACAAAGAAAGAAGTTATTTGACAAGTGAATTTTTTAAATACAATTATTCTCACCTTATGCTTGTTCCTGTAAAAGATGTATTTATTCGCTATAAAAATAATTCTTGAAAAAACATGCCGTTTGTTATAAAAAATTTAAACGGGACTTTGTGCCAGTAATATTTGTTCTAAAATAACAGGCATGTCAGACTTATGTGACATCACAATCACATCAGAGCTTCTGTTTTGGCTTCTAATCTCTTTACCAATTCTAGAGATACGGTCATGAGGAATAATTGATTTATTCGGCTTGTTTTATTGGCGCACAGCTCCCCATTTTTTTGGGGATCCACTTTTGTAAATGTTACAATGTCATTTCTTGCAAATTACTTTGTGGTTCCCAAGCTATAGCTCTAAAACAACTGATGTTTGCATGGACAGAAGCCAAACCATTGCAAATTTGCTATCTTGATGTTGACATTATTGAAAATTTGCCTAAACTTACAATGTAAAAAGGAGAGCGAGGAAGCAGTCGCGGCCTTCTTCTGGGTGGAGGACGGGCTTTCGGAGCAGCAGTGGGTTTTGCCTTTATTACAGCTGGCGTCTGACTGGTGCTGGCGACCGCTGCGGTGGTAGTGGAGGTTGTGGTACTGGTGTCGGTGCTGGTGCCATCAGGGGCTGCCGGCTTGGATGCAGCACATGATGTCGTTGCCTCTGCTGGAGCTGAAAAGGAAGAGGGCAAAGACATCAGCATGGCTGGAGACACTCCAAAGTAATCAAATTAAATGGGAGTGGGACAGTGAGGCGAGAAAGAAGACTGAAGATCAGCCGCCAAGTGGGACTAAGTCACATTTGTGCAAGTTAGAGTCTGAAGTCTTAACCTTGAAGCCAAATTAAGTTTCAAACAAGTCAAACCCTATCATTAATTGGGTTAGCCGCTTGTGATATATCATAAATTACATGTCAAAAGTCAAGTCTTTCATGAGTTTTAGCCAGCAAACTCTTAAAAATTAGTGACTTATGTCTGACTCCA
>NW_017805837.1:395327-411734 GCF_001891065.2 Hippocampus comes | reverse complement strand
CCCCACACACACACACACACACACACACACACACACACACACACACACACACACACACACACACACATGCACATGCACACACAAATTCGCACCCCCTTAAAATGTTTATACTTGCCTCCATTTCTTGGAGAAACTAACCCCCTAACTCCAACCCTCACCCCTGCTGGCTATGATCCACTTCTGCTCATGCACACACCATATTGAGAGACAAAAACTCAAGTTCTCTCACCTGGCTGCTCTGTGCAAGGTGGAGGAGGCTGCACTATTTTGAGAATGGGGACCGGGGGCTGGGCTTGGTTGGGGGTGGTGCTGGGAATTCTAGGGGGGGCTAGAGTGTAGTGGGCGGTGGCAGGACCAGGGGTACGTTGGGCCACCTGCTGCGTGGCCGTGTTTCGGACAGGGGTTGCGTTTGGGTGGGGGTGAGAGGAAGCCACACGAGGGGACGGGGCCACGGCCAGGGTGGGCACGGGGCCCCCCTCCTTGCCTGCTGCTTGACGTACGACGATCTTCACTACCCCGGGGCTGCTCACCACGCAGGAAGGTGGCACTAAGGAGAAATGATATAGAATATTTATCTGCAGCTGTTAACATATGAACAATTTAGGAAGATTATAACTTGTTTTTCATGAAAAGATATGACGTAACTCTTAGAACATTTTTTATTGTACTATTTCTTAAAAAAAAAAAAAAAAAAACAGCCCACTTTTAAACTCGTATGACATTAAAAGGGGAGGTCCATGATAAAAAATCTCCCCCTGCAAGGGTCACTGGTGCAAAAAGTTTGAGGACCCCTGCACTACACAGACGAAAAGAGACACCTTGAGAAGAAGCACTGGGGGTAAGTCGGTGGGCAGTGGGTGCAGGGCTCTGGACGGTCACCTGGGCGGCCTGGCTGATGAGATGATGGTGCCCCCCACTGGACAAAAGGTGCATCACATTGCCTGCAGGACACAAAGTTGGCCATTTCAGATTAGATTCTCAATTTGCAGATTAAGAACCAAAAGCGAGTTGCAGACAACTGTGAGAAAAAACTGACAGGGCATCCTCAATTTCTAATTGTACAGACATAAGATATAAAGAGGCAAGAACGAGCTTGCGTTCTGGCCTCAGAATAGGCGGTCGTGTGTTCGCGCCAAAGCACTCTACATTACTGCCATAGTTATTTTTTTTAATTGAATCAGTTAATATTTATGACCTTGATGTGTTTTTCTTACAAAAATTTACGGTAATTATGACTTTACAACTGCTAAAGATAAAAACACCAATTTAAAAAAAGCAACATACCTTGTATGGGACGTGGGGGAGGTGCCTGGTGTATGGGCGCTCCTGAGAGGGTCAGTTTGTTGCCCTGCAGCTGGAAGGTGACCGGTTTACTGCCCTGACACGACGACACCGGACGTCCCGCCAAGGAGGCGAGCTGCGCTATGCTCACCACCTCACCAGCTAGGCACAGACACAAGAAAATGACGACTGGTCAGAATTTTCTAAACATTTTACTGTACTGTGTATTTTCGTGGGATAATACTGAAGAAATAGGACTGACATTAACGGTTTGATTAAACATTTTGTTGTTTAAATATACATAGGTAATTCTCTTCCTTTATGCATCAGTTTTACAGTAATTTTCAGATGGGAGCGAGGAATAAACAGCTTGAAACAAGTGCACTCGTCCTTTGAGCTTTTCATAATGGCAAAATGAGCATGAGTAAAAGTGAAAGACTTACAAGGCAGCCTGGCTTGCATGTCTGGACTGAGGAGAACCCTTTGCGGCATGATGCTGCCGGGGTTGGGACTCGGGAGTCCGGGAATGCCAGTGGTGCACGGAGCAGGGGGAGGGCGCACCGTCAGCACCTGCTTGGGAATGCTGGATCTCACAGCCGTTTGAGCACCAGGAGGCAGAGGGGTGCGGGGAGGGGGCGTGGCAGTCACCGAACATATCACTGTAATGGGGGAAAAAAATGTGGATGCCATTTTTGTAGAACTTCTGTGTGAATGGTGAAAAGTTGACTTTCAAGTTTAATTTGTTCAGTGATTTACTTTTGAAAACTTTTTGGGTGGAAAATGTCAAACTTTGGAATGTGAAAAATAGCTCCCATGGTGGAATTGGAACATTTTGAAATTGAAATGGTTTGATTGTTTTGAGAAATGTGGAGGTTTGTAGGGACAAAAGGTGGGAAGAACAATGTGCTGTATGTACAAATAGCTGGCAAGAGATGCGATGTCATCACATGCATAACATCTACCTTGTTGAACAGCAGGAGCAGGTGGGGGCGCAGGTGGGGGCACAGGCAGGGGTGCAGGCATGGGTGCAGGTGTAGGTGTAGGCAAAGATGCAGGCGCCGCTGTGGCCTCTGGGCTCGGAGGTTTGGAGGTCTGAGCTGCAGGCGGCACCGAGCACGTGGGTTTGTTCATTGGCGCCACAGAGCTGCTGTCGCCTTTGGGAGGCGGGAGGAGCGTCCTGAAATATCAGACACTAAAATTGTAAGGAGCAGCATCGCTCAAAACGTTTTCAATTCAGGTTTTTCCCTGGCTCAAATTGATTATTTTGTCAATTTCTATGTGAGACCTTACAAATGAGCACATCTCATTGATAATATAAATAGAAACATGACTATGTACCTGTTGACCTTCATGCGGATCGTTCGGGGTCTAGGCAGGGGTTCGGGAGACTCAATGATCTCCTGAATGAGCTGGCGACTGACTTTGTGGTTTGGTATGAAGACATCCGCCTGATAACGAGTCACGCGGCCCTCCAAACCAATGAGGTTGAACATAGAAAGGTCACAGCGCTGCATGCGGATGAGAGAGAGGAAAAAAACTCAGCAACACAGCTGTAAAAATGTGTCACGATTGCTATGATGCCAACCTTCAGAGGAGACACCTCCAGGGCGTCCAGCACCAGGGAGGCGGTACAGAAAACTATAGGCTTGGTGATGAAAGGCGACTGGATGGGTCGAGGGTCGAACAGGTTGGGGTGGTTGCACACTTTCCGAAGCTGCATTAGAATGTTGATGACGGACATGAAGTGCCCGCTAGCAAGGGTCTCCTTGGTCCTGGGAACGAAGAGACGTTTGGAGGTGAGACGACGCAGAGACCGAAAGGTCGTAAAATGTACTTTACTCACGAGGCCTGTGCCATGAAGTCATCGTAGAGAAAACGCTGCCTCTTGGAGAGGCGACAGCGCACTACGTGCTCATACTTTTTTGGCATCTGCTTCTCCACATCGGCCTTGATCCTCCTGAGCAGGAAGGGCCTGAGAACCTTGTGGAGCCTTTTAACCAGGCCGTCGTTGTACTCCTGGCTGCCCTCGATCATGCCAGTCAACGGGTTGGAGAACCACTCCTTGAACTCGCGGTGCGACTGGAAGACGTGCGGCATCAGGAAGTGCATCAGAGACCACAGCTCCATCAGGCTGTTCTGCAGTGGAGTCCCTGTCAGCAGCAGGCGTCTGTGGCTGAAATTCAGAGGACAAAGCCAACATTTAGCATGACTGATTCGATTGTTCAGAAGAAACTGGAGGGTCATAAAATCATCACTGTGAAAATTAAGAAAATAAGTGCAGCGTAAAATACCTCTTGAATAAATATACAACAATTTATGACTGGCTTATAAATATGGTGGAAAAAAAAACATAAGCAGAAAAAAAACAAGCACTTCTACGTAAAATGTCAAACAGGTTATTCCCTACCTTGCCTCCAACTTCAGACACAATAATCAGTTTTATAAGTTGGGCTCTCAATTTGAGCCAGTGTGCCCCCCCTTGTCTCAACCCACCGTGAAATGGGAAGACACTACACGACGAATGCACAATTGGACTTTTAAGTTCTGAGATCTTGAGTCCTTATGCTTATTCAGACGGCTGTAGAGACCTGTTGAAGTTTAGCAGGCTCTGCCAGCGTTGGGACTTGAAATTTTTGATGTTCTGCGCCTCGTCGAGAATCAGGTAGCGCCATGACTTGCGTCGGAAAGCCTGGTGATCCTGCAGCACCAGCTTGTACGACGTGATGCAAACGTGGAAAGCGTTGGGCTTGGTCCAACCCTGTTGAGGAGAACAAAAGCGGTTCGTACAGTGGGTCTCAAATTCGGGACCGTGAGTCGTGGCGTCCACAAAATCATTTGCAATATAATTTAAAGAAGTCAGATAGGGACTGGCACACCAATAACATACAAACAGACTACTCCTCCCTACCTTCGCAGTAATTAAAAGCTCGGTGAAGAGATTCGTCATTCTATATGTGAACTAAGATGATGCAAATGTTATTACCTGTCTCTTAAGCTTTCTCTCCTTTTGGCTTCCAAAATAGGTGAGGATTTTAAAGCCGGGACACCAGCGCTTCAGCTCCATCTCCCAGTTTAACATGACACTGGTGGGGACGATGATGAGGTGAGGGCCCCAGTTACCTGCACGCAAGACATGAACCATCAGAAAATCTTCCGAACACACGTGTGCTCATCAATCCCCCCCCCCCCCCCCCCAAAAAACAAACAAACAAAAAAAAAAGGTGTGAGAGAACACATCAGCACTACTTTTTTCGCAAGCGAGGTGAGCCAGGAGTGCGATGGTCTGGATGGTCTTGCCCAGACCCATCTCGTCAGCCAGGATTCCGTTGAGCTTCTTCTCAAACATGGTGACTAACCAGTCTAGTCCAATGTGCTGGTACTCTCGTAGCGTGCCATGAAGGAGAAAGGGGATGGGCGTCTTCACCTTGACGACACAAGAAGGGCGATTTCAATGATTATTTTTTAACTTTCTGCACACTCACCGTGTACAGCACAGGTCAACAACTCTGGTCCTCACACCAGGACTAGTGTTGTTGGGAAAAAAAAACCTTGTGATACGGTATTTGTGATATGGCTGGTATATCAATTATGTTGTGACACAGTTTACTGGCGACTCAAATTTTTAAATTGCAGCAAAACTAACAGTCAGCCTAATGTACTAATTCACCTTGGTGGTGGCCAACGTATAGCCTTTGGGCTGCAAACTCTCCGCAGTGGCTGCAATGTGGCTGATCTCTTTCTTGGGCCGTGAGCCTGATGAAGACGGGCTTTGGTCTCCCTCCTTGAGCAAGACCTCCATCCCTTCATCTGCACCGTCGTCCTCTTCCTCGCTCTCATCTTTCTCACTGTTCTCCTCCTCCTCTTCACTTTCCCCTGGAGAGTCTGACAAGACACTCATTTATCATCAACGCGGCACAATGCTGTTGGTTGATTCTTGCGAAGAATCTTGTCAATTACCTGAGGGGGAAGTGTTGCTTTCTACATCACTCTCATCTTCACTGTCATCCTCTTCATCGCCGGACGCCTCCCATTCCGAGCTTACCTTGGAGCCGGAGGCAGAGGGCTCCTCTACATCAGAGGCGTACGCTCCTCTGTACTTCTCCAGGAGCTCCTCCATGCTCATGTCTCCTGTAGGTGCAAAAGGGGACGGCAGCCATGAAAAAGCAGACACTGGATGGCTAAATCAGTGGTTCTCAAACTGGAATCCCTGACCCCCAGGGTTCCACGAGCCATCACTTAGGGGCCCACAATAAATTAAATGACGAGTTTGTATCTACAAATTGGGACCAATAAAATAAAGATACTAATTAAACGCACCTTCTTTGGCCAAGTCATCCAGTTCTTCTGCATGATCCACATCTCCTTCCACCTTCTCCTGGGCAGCTATGGTGTCCTCTTCATCTTCAGCTGGTAACCATACAAAAAAGAACAATTTTAGTAACAGTCCATAAAGGTCAAACGTTACCATGTAAAACCGCTACAGAAGACTGATTTTTTTTCCCCTCTTAACTTGTCAAACTTTCCTCAATGTAGGACAGATAAAGAATGAGGTCAAAACTGAAAGTCATCTCACCATCCTCTTCATTGGCAGCAAACTCTCCATCTTCCTCCCCTTGTTCTGCCGATGAGGACGATTCATTGGAGCATTCTTCATCAGAGACCAAGTCCTGTGCATCCACATCATTTAGTGTTTTAGGACTAACTACACCACGAAGCCAATGTGATTTATTAATCCAAAGAAAGGTTGGCCTAAGGGCAGCCCATAGGCCATAAATGGCAATATTCCGTTATTTAATCCGTCCTAACTACATGATCAAGAAAAACTGCAAAGGTTTGCCTACTCCTGCACTGAAACGTCACAAAGACAGATTAACTCATTTTTGGGGTGGGGCGTTGACGAGTGTTACACCTGCGCCTGCTGCAGCGTGCTGAGCAGTTGGTCCAGAGGCAGCATGCTCTCCTCCTTCAGCAGCTCAATCTCCCGACGGTGGCTCTCAGCGTCGTTACCGTCCTGCTGCTCCTCCACCTCGATGGTCTCCTCATCGTCTTCCTCCTCACAAGGAGGCTCAAAGTCTCGGTCTGCATGAGGGGACACAACTTTTATTTTTGTTACAACAATGTTCCCTGGCTTTATCACGGTTCATCATCCAGACCCTGGCAAAAGAAGGACTTTTAAACAATTGCTTTTATGGATACTTAGAATAAATAGGAAAGTGCAAGTTTGTACGCCTTCAGTGTAGCATTATGTTGTGGCATGACTTGTGAGTAACAGAATGACAACATGCACAAAGGAATACTTTAAAATGTGTGGTTAAATAATTTCAAGTGAATGTTAATAAGTTTATATGTGTTTCAAGAATGTGGGAGATGTAAAGACTAAGAAAAAAAATTGGGAGTCTGGAACATATCTCAGTGATGAATGGGATTTCACTGTATTCAGAAATATTTTGAGGCCGCATTGAATGAAATTAGTGGAACTTAACCAGGTCAGACATTCAAGGTCAGTCTGAGCTCATGTAGTTGTCGTCAATCATGTGCGAGTCACGTGGGGCTGCCCTGGTGGCGCAGGAATGATGCGTGAGTAATAGCGCAGCGGCAGAGCACAGTGAAACAGGTTAGACGGGTCGTGATGGCCGAGGCCTTGTTCCTAGGCCTGTCGTGCCACTTTTGTCTGTGCGTTTAAAATGCATTACAAGAGCTCAGACGAGGGCGATGTGATAAACGGTACAGTTTACCCAACAGCCATCACAACTCTTACTCAAAGTATCCGAGATGTGCAGCTATGACAACGTCTCTGTGGGAGATCAGCTTCACAACGACAACAAAGACGTTTGAAGATTTTTACATAGTTTATAAGAGAGTCTCAAAATTTTGTCCGAGAAATTCAATTTCTAATTTCAATATATTTTGTCTCTTCCGCTTAGAAAGAGTAATTGACGTGAACAATTTCCAAAGAAACAGATTTATTAGCTCTCACCATCTTCATCCGCGGTGGTGGGCACAAACGTCTTGGAAGGTGATGGGATTGGTTCGGGCCGGCTGGCAGGCGCCAGAGACTTGCTGAGGAGGTCCGAGTATTTCTCCGTCTGTCCGACGATGAAGTCCAGCTGGAGGTCCAAAGCCTTCTTCCTCTTTTCCTCCAGTCGAGACTGCTGCTTATACTGCACCACCTGTATGGGACAAACAAGATGCAAATGCTCTTCACCCTTTTGATATTTTTGCACATCTTTTTTCTTCCATTTTTTAAATGTTTAAATCTTGTGAGAATACATTTCTAGGGAAACGTTGCATTTTTAAAAGCCACACTCTGCTGACAAAAAAAAAAAACGTACACAAAACATTTGTTAAATCATCATACATCAACATCTTTTCCTGGTTCCACAAGCAGTCCCGTCCAGATGAAGGCTGGCAAGGCTACAAATCTGAAACAAACTGCACATCTTGGTGTGGAAAAAAAACATTTTTGGAAGGGCATCTCTTACCTTCTCCACGCTGCTCCAAAAAGCACGAACTTCCTTGGCGATAGAGGACGCGACCCTCCTGATTTTTGCCTGCTCATCTCTCTTGGCCTTTTCCTCTTTTTGCCTCACTTCCTCGTGGTGTCGCATCACCATTCGCACCACCTTCCTGGCCACGCCCCTCTTCCAGCGTCTCTCCTGGGCAAAGTCAGCAGATAGCCACTGCATTTCCTCGCACAGGTAGTCCCAGTGCACTTTGAGCCGCGGCGGCTCAGTCAGGCGGTTGAGGCGCTTAGTGGACCAAAAACCCTCTCGCTTCAGCGCCTGGCTTCGGTGCTCTATGTCGGCCTCCTGCGGGACAACATCAAACTGAAAATTATCTTTTAAGTTTTGATTTAACTATTGTATAGAGTTGAATTGAACCTAACAAAGCGGCAAAAGAGCATACGGTAAATTGGTTTGGTCCACTCACGTGTTTGGCCAACTCAGCCATATCGGAGCGCCGCTCTCCACGGGGCCGCTGTGGGGTGGAATGATCGGGCGGAGACAACAAGGAAGTGTAGCCCCCGAATGAGGTGGGAGACACAAACTTGCCATGAGGTCCTCGCAGAGGCGACGACTTGTCACGGCGGGAGCCGACCCAGTCGCTGCCGGGTGAAGGTTCGAGGAAGGAGGACGAAGAGGTGGAGGGTGAGGACCCATCGCCTAGCCACTGCCAACACACAAAGGATGGATGAATGACAAGTTTGAAAAACATGTCTTCTCACTATTCCTTTGTGTATCTATTTTGTACTGTAATCTCCATTATCATGAAAGAAATGAATGCTAAAGACGTGCGTAGAGCAATCCAGCATCCTGCATGTGTGATGAGCTGCAGTGAAACATTCTTTAACCAGGGATTCACTCAAATAATTACACATGCATAAATAACACTGTTTCAAGATGATTCCGACTCTTCCTAAGGTAACACAATGTGTTTTACCTTATGTGAAGAATTTGGAGCGGTCATGTCTCCGTCCGGTCTCTCTGTGTCGTCGTCGCTGCCATCTTCTTCACTGCTGACTTGTCCGGAAGCGGCATCCAAGGCCTCCGCGTCCCCCGTAGGTTCATCATCATCATCGTCATCGTCATCCTCTTCGTCGTCCTCCTCCTCCTCCTCCTCGTCCTCCTCAAAGAGGGAGTCGTGCTCTGTCAGGTCCTTGGCGCTAGATGAGGAGGGCGTGACGGCACTTTCCTCACTAAAAGCGCAAGTCGTCGGGCTTGAAGTTCTGACATTTAGGGCCTCTGATTGGCTACACCGTGAACCCGCTGTGAACCGCTTGGCAACTGGCTTCGCCACGTGTGTTCCACCACTCTCAGATGGCATTGAAGAACCAACAACGACGGATTCGGGGGACACCGCGGTGCCCTGATTGTCTTCCGGTTTCGAGTCTACTGCCTTCTTGAAGAATGTAGTTGCCTGCTTCAGGAGAGATGCTGCTCCTGGTTGGATGAGCAACAGCTTTGGATTAATACTTCCTGCAGGGTGAGCAATAATAGCGCCCGGTTGGGCACCTGTGGAAACAGCGGCAGGCTGGGACGAACCCTCACATGGAGGTTCTTTCGTTCCTGCAGAAGAGGGAATGCCAGCCTCAAGTGTGGCATTGGAAACTTCCGCCCGCTCACTTTGAGCAGCATCTACCGGCAATACGAGCGAGGGAAAAGCAGCATGTCCATCCACTTCCTGTCTGTCCTTGCTCACCTGCTGACAAGGTGTCAAGACTTGCGTCTGAGTCTGCTCCATGGGGAACGAGTCCACTTCAAGCAAACACACCTGGTTGGAGCTGGTGTCGAGAAGCAGGTGTTGTCCCACTGCAGCTACAGAAATACCGTGGACATTGTTGGTGGAGCAAACTTGTGCTTGGTCTCCGTCGTGTTCCTGCTGGGATATAATGACTGTGTCACTGTCCGTAATAGTGTGGATTGAAGGTTCTAGGTGGGATTCCAGGTCCTCGGAGGGGTCCAACAAAGCATTGAACAGGTTGACCTCATATCCCGGAGAGTGAGGTATCTGCACACTGGTACTGACGCACACCGTCTCCTCAGCCACTTCCTCCACCAGGCCGCAGAACTGGTACACTTCCACGTTTTGCGCGTCTATACCTATGTCGCCCTGCACGCTCTCCTGGTACAGCTTGGCCTCAGCCGGCGTGTGCTCGGTGACAATGGCTGCTTCGCACACGCTGCCGTCGGCGCGTTGCAGGAGGTAACTCTGCTTCAGGTGCACGTTGGACCAGCCGCCCCCGAGGTGTGCCGCCTCGCTGACCACCACGATTTGCTGCGAGTCAGCAGAATGCACCAGTTCGGTAATCATGGGCGGTTCCGTTAAGGTTTGAGACGGTTCTGCCTCTGCCTGCAAAGATACAAGCAGGCCCGAGTCGAGCACCGAGCGGACAGCGGAGGACTTGGGGGAACAGTCACTCGGTTCATCAGTCACGCAGCCCGTCTGAGCGTTTGCTGTGCTGTTGAACAACGCTGGCGTATGTGAAGAACCTGAACCAAGTTCTCCTGTGTTTGGAGTCTCAAGTGTTTCAGCCGAGGGAGGGGTTGCATTGTTTGACGCATCCTCCATCTCATTAACGTGGACAACATCCTGCTGGACCTCTTTGAGGACCCGTGGCAGGTTAACTTGCTCACCAGAGTTCGAAGCAACAGGCGAAGGCGACGTCGATTCCTGACATGCTTTCGCTTGATCTGACTGTTCAGTAGGTCTGTTCTCCATGGTGCTTGAGAGGGATGAGGCCGTGATGCAGACCTGAGCTTGTGCGGCAACAGTTCCACTCGCGTGTTTTCCGTCAAATTCCAAGTTTGTTTTAGTCTCCGAGTTACACTCCAAATTTTCCTGCTGACCAGTGACAAGTCCAGCGTTGGCTTGGGGAGACTGAAGAGGAAGCGACTTGTTATTGGAGATGTTTGTCTCTTTAGTAACAGTATGCAAGCCAGTTTGCAACCCTCGAAACCCGCTGGTGATTTGCGGATGTGAGGCAAGGGGGGCACATGGTTTGAAGTCCTCAGTGTTGGACGAGTTGATGCCATCGACTTGGGCGACGGGCTCGCCACGTGAGATGCAGACGTTAGCAGCACCGGCAACGGTGAGCGGAGAAGCGGTCTCCATGACCGGGAATGGCGATTGGACGCTCTCTGGCAAAGGAGGAAGCGGGCGGGGGGCAGCGGCGGCCGGCTGCGAGACATGCCCAGGTGACTCCCCAGACACATTGTGTGCGGCCTGGGACTTGCCACCCAGCACATCCACAGCCGGAGAGGCTCGCTGCCGCACTGCCGCCTCCCCACAGCCTCCTTGCTCGCTGCTGCTGCGGCCACACGTCGAACCTGGAGATTAAAAAATATAATAATAACTATAATGATAATAATAACGTTTTTATCGTTTACATTCAAGACCCACTCACATTGATCAAAGTTTGTATGGCAATAGAGCGAATGCAAACACATTAATATAATGAAATAAACAATAGAAGTTTGTATTTTAAGGCAGACTGTTTTCATATTACATTACGATATGTAGATAATATTTGAACTTGGTACACAAACTTTTCACAACATTTTCAACTTATCTGTAACAGCTGAATATATAACAACTGCAAAGGTCACGACGAATCCTGAACACTTGGTATCACTGACGTCTGCAGGCTCAAACCTGAAATACTCCCAAATGACTGCCATGCTGTTTTTCTTGGAAATGAAATCCCCAACTTGACTTTTGTTTCCACTAAAGCCAAAACATGTTAATACTACAAAAGCATGAGGAGCAGGTTAAAACTTGGAGGTTAGTAAGTCCTCTCCGTTCCTCTTGCTCTTAATTACATTACACCTCGTCCAGTCGTCCTCAGTGCTACCTGGCATATTGCGACACACCTTGTTATTACACCTAAGATGTGTCAATGAAATTCAGACTTGCCTGTGTGTGTGTGTGTGTGTGTGTGTGCATGTGTGTGGGCGATGTGTGTGTGTGTGTGTGTGTGTGTGTGTGTGTGTGTGTGTGTATATATGTGTGTATAAATCTATATGGTGAGGACACAAATGAGAAACGTAGTAACGAGGGAACACTGAACAACATTCAATCACATTTATGTACAATACGATTTGACTGCAGGCAACTCCTCACCTGTCTGTGGAATGAGACTCGGATCCTCAGTGCTTTCTACTTCCAGGATGATGAAATTAGGGTCCCCTCCACATGTTCTTGGGAAGCAAACACAGAGACAGGGAACTTTATTCGTCCGGGATATTGGCCCCAAGCCTGTTGTACAGCGACATGAACATGATGTGAGAAGTTACAGAGGACAGCTTGGTAAAGTGTCATCCATCTCATCACAAAAGTCACGAGGTGCGAGATGAGTGACTAGCAGGCTAATTCGCCGCCGCTACTGCCCCAGTGTGCTGAGCTTGTGTGTATGGAGTGTGCATCCTGCAGTAGCAGTAAAAAAAAAAAAAAAGAGTGAACTTGTGTTTGCTGCATTCGCCCACAGGAAGAAGTCTGCAGCACGCGCCCTCATGCCACTAGCCGGCGAATGAGTGTTAGCCTCCGCTCATTCATTTCAGTCCCTTTTAAAAGATTCATCGACCACAAGTAGGATCTTTAATTACAAAGACATCTTCAATGGAATCTGCGTTTAGCCAATTCACATATATGCTCGGTGGCTACACGAGCACTGGCGGCTTACATAAAATGCATAGACACGTAGCGACTGTGGATAAAAACAACACAGTCAAAGAAAACACCGTTTCCCCGTCATAAAAGATGACTTAAATTTTGTGTTTTCGCAACGCCGGTTTGGCTAACGCGGTTAGCTGATGAGCTAGCTAGCGTCGTACAACAACAATACTAGGGTGGCACTAGGCAGCTAACTAGCAAGCTACCAGGAGTTAGTCGGTTGCGTTCGTGGGACGCGCAGGCGCCGCATTCCCACCCGCAGTTATGTAATGTTTTCCATTATTGCGTTTAAACGTGACAAGTTGCTTTGAAATGGGCCACCGCGACTGAAAATGGGCCATTAAAAGCCGCTTGTGCATGTACTACAAATAGGGGACAATCATTCGTGACGTCAGTACGCGAGGGGGGGTGTTTTAGAGAAAACCAAACCCGGTCATTTTTTCTTTTTATCACACGGGCCATTTACTTGTCCTTATAGTAAACGTGAAAATTAAAATAGTGTTTCAATTTAGTATACATTAAACAATTTTGTACGGGGCGGTTCGGGGGGGCTCGCTCTGGTCGACTGTTGGCTCTTTAGCAGCGACCACAATGATAGAACACTCAAACACTCGTTTAGTCCGATAATCAAATTTTGATTCCATTTCACATTTAAACCACGACCTAGCAGTTTAGTGTCTGGTCGTAGTTGTTTTTACATTCCGACAACCATTTACGGGTGCACAACGAAACAATGTGCAGTGTGATAATGCGGTGTCGTCAGTCAGAGCTCCCCCTGAGTCTCTCATGACTTCCTCTTTGGCCCCCTCCCTTCAAAGGCCGCCATCTTAAGTTCCCACCTACCTGAATTTTCCGAGCAGTTTTCTTTTACTAAATTCTCGCTGAAGGAGTCGTCATCCGTGTAAAATCGCACTCAATCCGTAATGCCGGCGGTCCAAACTGCCTCCCGGTACCCAACGAGGTAGCAGTCGACCTCGATGAAGAAGTTAAAATACGGACGGGGAGAGAGTGTCTTTCGGCTCAGAATGTAGCGGTCGCGGGGAGGAGACTTAGCGCAGCGAAATGGTGGAGCGGCGCTGCTCCTCGCAAAGTACACAACAGACGCAACTCTCGCGATACCGTAACCGGCGCGACCTTTGAAATGTCGACGACTTTGCAGTTCAATTACCGCTTTCAAATCTGAACTCGGCCACGACTTGCACGTATTTATCTAATGTTTAAGGTACACGCAGTATTTTAAAGAACAATTGTGTTTATATTGAATTCTATTGAGGGAGAAAATCATCTACGTTCCGGCCTAAAGTTGCTAAGGAAAATTTACATTCAAAAGATATAATTCTTTTAACCAAATCTCTTCACATAACTTGAACAATCGCTGTATATTTAAATATATAACATAAGAAAACCTTTATTAGTCTCGCAATGGAGAAATTCCCAATTCACAGCAGCAAAGATATGAAAGGAAGACGTAATATGCATGATACACAAGTTTTCAAGGCCTAAATGTACACGCATTTTAGTCTGCATGAAGTTTGGTATTTATTCTTTTCGTTTGACTAATAAAGGACTATTAAAGCCGACTAATTATGAGACCAGAACAAAAGACCCACACGAGAGAGTAAACAACAGTTCATTTAATAATTAATCTTTGTGGTCTCTAGGGGGAGGGATTGGAAAGGTATAAAATGGTCATATTAAAATAATCGACCCAGTCTTTCCCCTCATTATGTCCACTGTGGATGTCCTTTGTATGCCTTTTGAGTTCTTCCGCAGATGTCCCACTCATCCATGTATATAACTTATTTATTTTTTGTCAGCAACACAAACCGTTTCCAAATCTTACTGTACAAGGCTCTACAACATCGACCCAAATGGATAGAACACACAAAGCAAGGGCCCAGTCAAATCTCCCTGTGAGCGTAATAAAGGCATAGATGAGATCCTTGAAGAGTCCAAAGGCTTCGTCACCAGCATTTCAACCTTAGTGTGAAGCAAGCCTTTTGCAGATGTGTAGAGTTACTACCTGGCGGAAGAGAGAGTACTGGTGCATACCTGAAACAATGACAATAACATAACAGTGAATATATTTATTATTATTGAAGATAATGTTAAGAATAATAATTACAAAGGCATTTTGTCTAGACTACAATAATCTGGTCCTGTTTGTATAGTCCAGAGGAGAGTGGGGAAACAGAGGAAGCTCTAAAACGCTGTGTAAGTGAACACAGCGTTGCACAGTTCATTTCGCCATCCATCCTCAGAGAACAAAACAAGCCCAAAAACAAACCGAAATGGGATGAATCTCATGTTCCATGAGGGTGAGACTTTGGGTTTTTTTTTTAATTTTTGGGTAAAGCAAGAAACTGAGGTACAATACTGACTCATGGATTGGTCTCATCAGTATTCTGTCTTTTCACAATGACAAACGTGCACACAAACAAAACGTGCCACTTTAAACCTTTTCATGTCTACACGCCCTCCTCCTCAGCACCACGTTTTCTGGATTTTGAGACTTGACCTTATGAGAATCTGAATTCTAGACACATTTTCAGGTGCTCTGGAAGTCACTGCTGATCCACGCAGAAAAAAGGCCTGTTTAAAAGTCAACAGAAAGTGTGCCGCCAATGACGGCCCTGCAGTCAGCAACTGCCCACAGAAAATAAAACTCGTCAGATGCACCCGATGTAGCATGGAGAGCATTTAATTGACATCCCTGATATCAAGCGTCCATGTACTTACTGGTAGACTTTGTTCTAACTAGTAAGACATCCATCGTAGGATAGTGAATAAATACTCCAACGGCTTTACGGCCAGCTGTTAGAGCATTCATTTGAGATCCTTTTCAGGTCCATGTAGCTCTCTGTCTTTTAAATAGCAGAACAGCTACAGGACAACCAAAGGTTACCAATGAGGCAAAACCATGCAGTGAACTAGCAGTGAAGCTCGAGGTGTTAACCTGGAGATTTTTTATTACATTTTTTTGTATCACGCATTTGTCAACAAATGCAGTTTTGGACCTTAAACCATATCAAATACATGCTCAAATGGCTTCATGGCAACCTGTTTGAGCATTTATTTAACAATAGTGTGTTGATATGTCTTACTAGTGTCTGCAAAGACCGTACGAGAACAGACGTGAAGCTGGATATCCAGGATAAATGCTCAAACTAAATTGCACTAGTAACCCCTCAGTAAGTCTTGCATCTTTACCAGCAGCTGGCTTCCGCTCGCTGGGACTATTTTGTGTAAGAGACTGTGTTAGCGAGCGGCACAGTGATCCTGACATTTCCCTTCATCTCCTTCAACCTGTACTATCTGGATTCTCCATCTTTGTGGGCGCCGAACAGCGTCAGCTCGCCGGGGCCCATCAGTCTGGAACCGCGGGGTGGTGTGGACGCCCGGCTGGTAATGGACGGAATGAGAGGCGGCGGCGCCCCCATTGATAGAGCCCCCACCAATCCCGCAGGCGTTTTCGCCAGGATGCCGTTGGGCACGTGGTGTGTGTTAAGTGGGCCCAGACGCGCGTACAGAGACGCGTGATGCTGGGAGGCAGCGGCGGCCCCTGGAGGCAGGTGGTGGGACAGAAGGCCAGGGTGCAGCTGCTCCAGGTGAGCAGCTGTAGCAGCATGGGAGGGGCTGGAGAGGTGGGAGCTGGGCGGGAGGTGGGGGTGCATGCCAAAGAAACGCGCCCGCTCAAAGTCTTCCCGTAGGATTTGCGCACGCTGCTCCTCATCCATCAGGCCCCCTCCCGGCGGTCCCAGCTGGTGAGGCCGGTCAAAGTGGTGGGCCATAAGGGCGAGCTCCTGGCGGACCGCCTGGGTGGAAGCAGTAGATGTGGAAGGGTGGTGAGGCGCGGTTGCTGCGGCTGCAACGGCTGCCGCCCTCTCCGCCTCGAGGAGGCGCTGGTGCTGGAGGAGCCGCGCCAGGTGGGGATCAGCACGTAGGGTGAGGTGCGGG
>NW_017805837.1:332509-394178 GCF_001891065.2 Hippocampus comes | reverse complement strand
TGAGAGCCGCCGCCGCCCCCATTGATAGAGCCCCCACCAATCCCGCAGGCGTTTTCGCCAGGATGCCGTTGGGCACGTGGTGTGTGTTAAGTGGGCCCAGACGCGCGTACAGAGACGCGTGATGCTGGGAGGCAGCGGCGGCCCCTGGAGGCAGGTGGTGGGACAGAAGGCCAGGGTGCAGCTGCTCCAGGTGAGCAGCTGTAGCAGCATGGGAGGGGCTGGAGAGGTGGGAGCTGGGCGGGAGGTGGGGGTGCATGCCAAAGAAACGCGCCCGCTCAAAGTCTTCCCGTAGGATTTGCGCACGCTGCTCCTCATCCATCAGGCCCCCTCCCGGCGGTCCCAGCTGGTGAGGCCGGTCAAAGTGGTGGGCCATAAGGGCGAGCTCCTGGCGGACCGCCTGGGTGGAAGCAGTAGATGTGGAAGGGTGGTGAGGCGCGGTTGCTGCGGCTGCAACGGCTGCCGCCCTCTCCGCCTCGAGGAGGCGCTGGTGCTGGAGGAGCCGCGCCAGGTGGGGATCAGCACGTAGGGTGAGGTGCGGGTCGGAACGAAGTGCCATAGCCTCCCTTCGATGTTGCTGATGCTGCTGGGCAGCAAGCTCTCTCCAGGGATCCCAGGTGAAGCTGTGGGGACCTTGCGACGGTCCCTGGGGTGCCCCGTGGGTGAAACGCTCCCCACTTGGGCCCATTACCAAACCGGAACCTGCCGCGCTCCCCAAATAGGCTTCAATAGCCCGAGAGCGATCCAGCAGGGAAAGGTGAGAAGGTGGGTTGGGAGTGGGCGGAGGGAGGGGAACACCTGGAGTGGGAGTCAGTGAGAGAGAGGACGAGGGCGTACCAGAACTGTGGTGGTGTGGGTGGCTGTTGGGGCGGTCGAACGTGTTATTAGGTAGCGGGGCGGGCAGGGAAATGGGGATGTGCTCCGGCTCCTCTTTGCGCTCCTCCTTCACTTTAATCGGCCCCAGGATCAGGGGGGGCTTGGAGACGGGCGTCGTGGTCCGATCAGACTTCTTAGCCTGAGATAAAGAAGTGACGGAGGCAGAAGCCGCTGAGGATGCAGGTAGGCTGCCGTCTCTTTGGGAGTGTTCGTTGTGATGGACGTGTGCTGCCGGCCCTAGCGATCGGGGGTAAAGGTCCAGTGGTGATTGGGCTGAGCGGCTTGCAAGCGGGGGGGTGTTGAGCACGGAGGACGAGGAAGAACGTGGTCTGTCCCGCTCTGCTACTAAAGTGGAAGCGCCATGGGGAAGCCCCCGTGAAGACACTGTCGGCAGCGGCCTCTTGTCCCCATCTCGGTCCCGCTCGCGTTCTCTGTCTCTGTTCAGACTCCGGGTCATGTCCTCAATGGGCCCGCCTCCACCACCAAGGGAGCTGCTGTGACCGTTGATGTGGGAGATGGGGGTGCTACTGCGGGGCTTGAAGGAGGGCGCCACAGGAGACATCCTCACAGGTGGACGGCCATACAGCGTGTTGTCTCTGAAAAACACACAGTTCAAGCACAGTTAATATGGCAAATCAGCTCAGTGGTTCACAAACTCTTTGGGTTAAGGGAAGAACATTTTTCTAATTTTCCCAATATAATCCTAATGTCAATTCAAAACAACTATCATAGCCTTTTGTAGATTAAAAAAAAAAAAGAAAAGAAAATCCACATCCTACCTGTCCTTTTCATCTTTGATGTGGGGTATGTCTCTCCGCTCGCCGTCTTTGGCGCGATCCCTCTCGTCTCGCTTGTCGCCACCTTTGGCCCAGCTAGGGCCTGCCGGGAAGCCCGACGGTGTGCCGTGGAGGCGGTTCCACGGCTCGTGGTGGTTGGAAGCGTTGGACAAGCTTCCCACCACGCTGGCAGGTGAGTCCTTAGGACCGAACATGGAGCCTGCTGCAAACCAGAATTTGTCTGTTACTTTTGAATTCAGGGTACTTCACACTGTGCCCTTGCAATGTCACCGATTTTTTAAGCGATCATTTTTCTTTATGGGTTTTTACAGTATGCGAGCGAGTGCAAATTCATAGACGTATGTGTTGCTGCTCCATGTGAAAGTGGCAGTTGCTTGAAGGTTTATAATTGCTGTAACATCTATGCTAATTTCTGTTTGCATATATATTATGGCTTTTTGCATTACACTGTATGTTAGCAATATGACAGCAGACTACTTAAGATTCCAGTGTGGGTGAACTAAATGTTTGATTGGCTTTTGTTTTATGTCAGTCGTACATTCGCTTCAACTGGCAGTTAGGTTTATGGAATAATTTAAAATGTTTAATAAGTGTGCTTTTGTAAGTTTAAATGTGCCTGTAGGTGGTGGGGTAAAACTATATTAAAAATTGTATATGGTCTGTCTATATCCCTGTTTCACTACCTGCTGGCGGGTCTGTAACATATCCTCCACAATAAAAGGGATTCCATTTTATTTTGCATTAATATCTATCACAAATCATGACTGAGCTCATATAAAACAGCAATTATTTAACATAAAATTCACTCCGACAGCTTGCTATTTGTCAAAATGAGGCCAGTTTGAGGTTTATTAAAGCCAACAATTTGCAAGAAAAGGGACACGATGAGACTGACCAAGTGTTGGGCTTCCGAGTCCTCCAAAGGCACCCGAACCAAGGGCTCCCAGCGGTGTAAAAGGTGGAGAGCGGCCATATGGATCTAAAATATGTGCGCATATATGCATCACAATTACTGTTTCAAATTCCTTTCCACGGGCTTCCTGGGCTGCAGTTAAGGAGATTCCATTTATTAAAACCGCAATCCAAACCCAATAGTTAGCCAGTCAATCTTTTAAAAGAGTGAATCAAAGCAACATTGTAGAATTTAGACGTCGCTCTTACCCAAATGTGCAGCTGGGGTGAGGAAAGATGAGTGGGGTGCTGATGGGGCGATGAAAGGGGCTGAGGACGGATTGACTGCACCTGCCGGAAGGTAACGTGACAGCAACGATCAAATCCAGTCGTTCCAACTATGAAAGACTCCGCTCCAAAGCACATCCGAAACATGTGACATCAAACATTTTTCTGAATGCGTCCGGAGGTCTACATTTTGAATTGTGCGCTTTCAGTGTATACCAGGTTTTGTCTGAACCCATGCCAGGTAGCACTTTGGTCTATAGAAAGAGGTAGCGCTACAGTGCAATGAAGAGTAAGAAGAAGCTACAAACAGCCTCGTGGAAAGTAATTTTCTCAAGTAGGAGAGTGTCTGGATGTTAAAAAAAAAAAAATGTACAAGTGCTGGTCGGCTGGCTGCACCTGTTGCTGAGAAGAGACTGGGAGGTCTGGTCAAGTCGTGATTGGGAGGCAGGGGCCCTCCGATGGGACCCATGGGGCCGAGTCCACCGGCCCCAGGAAGACGAGCCAGCAGGTCATTGCGGAAGTCCAACTTGTGAGGATCAGCCTGCATCAACTGTGAGAAGGAAAGATCACAGCGCAAATCAAACATTTGTTTTGGGGAGTGTGTCCAAGTGTTCTTACGACCGGGGATGTACCTTTACTTTCTTCTGATGGCTCAGGATCATCCACGCCACATATACATGCATAGCACACCACTTTCCAGGTTTCTGCACACCACAAAAAACATGTTTGCTTTGTTAATCAATCAATCTTGCCTTTTATTCAATGATCTCAGACGTGATTTCTTGTCTGATTGTGTGCCTACTCCAGGGATGGGCAAACGGGGGTGCTCAAGGGCCACGTTGGCTTTTTAGAACAGTGGGCCATGTCAATCAGGGATGAGGTTTAAAAATATATACATATTGTTTTAATAAAAATAACAATTTGTACAATTTATTTGTAATTAATTTGATTATACTTTATTTTCCAATTACGTAAAATATTTTTAAAAGTATTTTTTAATTTATAATGAGGGGAAAAAACAGCTACAGCAATACAACGAATATGGCTTTTCACAATGTAAACAGTGGGTCATGTGTGGCCCCCGAACCATGCTTAACCCACCCCTGGTTAATCACTAGCACTCAATCCACATTTCTAAGTCACCTCTCAACATCTTTTTACTATTACAAGTGAGAGCGGCCATAGTGAGGACAGGAGAAGTCAAAGCATTATGAAATGTGAAATATCTAACTGGTGTGCAAGGCCACTCAATGAGCAACAGCGAGCCAACATGTTGTGAGGTTAGTGCGGTGTGAATGAAGCAGTGAGAAAGTAAGATAAGCTGAGCCAGTGCATTCAAAACATCCGTTTGTGCTTACATTACTGATTTTCAACGATGTCCCGAATGGATCAGTTAGCTACGAGAGAACACAGTTGTAAAGCCACTTTTAATCCACATTTCTCACACTGCATAGGAGAAAAGAATACAACCTGACGGGCTACATATTGTAAGTGCAATGAAAAATGCAATGTCGCTGTGGAAACGACAAGACTGACTCAACAACAAGGCACTCCTTACCCGGTGATCTTTGGGCTGCAGGTGGTGTGGCACGACCCCGAGGCGAGCACTCAGATCCGGACCAGTTCCCTGAGGGACAAGAGGCTGTCGCACAAAACAGGACGTCAGGCATCGCTGGCAGACCAGCTAATTAATAACATTTCACATCGACACTTTGGTCCACAGCCTACGCTAAGAAAATGCCTGGGACCATAAAGGTGCTTCTTCAGAATTTTTCAGAACTTTTAAAAAGTTTTTTTAAACCTAGAGGCACAAAAATAAAATCTGACAATTACAGAGGACCTCCCCCATATATGCGCAGTTTGGTATCCACAAATTGGCTTATTATTGGCTCAGTCCCGGGGATCCACTGGACAGAATATTGTAGAACGAGGTCATTGTGATTTACTTTTTCCATGAAGAGGAAACTAATTTTATTTCAATGCCAAATCACCCAGTCCTAAGTGTCTACAACAGGTCCTTACATGCATTCCGAGTATCGTACCATCAAGCAATAAAGCATTTGATTGGAGCTTTACTTCCACGCTCCTTCCGAGGACACCTCCTCCCTTTTAGCAGCACTAAACTGACAAAAATGCTTAACTATATCAAACTATCTCATGAGTGTTAATCGACATGAGGCCATGACCTAGTGTCACAAGTCCTAAACGGGAGGTGAGCTTTCGCCGGATTCCTCTTGTGCACTGAAGAGAACCAGAAGGAGCCACCACCCATTTCTGATCTCATCGGTCAGGACTGGTTCACAGAAAGTATGAAAGATGTCAAGAAAGTTCTCTGCACCTTTGGCTGGAACGCTCCTTGCAGGGAGCTGAAAGGCCCGGTGGGAGGAATCACAGGCTGGATATTGGGCACTGAGGGCGGCGGTGGGTATTGTGGGAAGAACTGTCAAGAAAGACACATTCATGAACACTCGAAGATTCGATGAAGCAGCACTAGCATGATTGGTGATCATTAGTGCGGGCGTTTTGTATTTACTTGGGTAGTCCATATTAAATTGACCCCGATGATCCAAAACATTTAGGTGTAAGGATAAGCAAAATGAAAAGGAAGGGGGCAAAGTCTTTTTCACAGCAGTGTAAGCATGATCATTAGTGGTACTTACAGGATGCCGGTACAGCCCTTCCATTTTGCCCGGGTACTTATCAAACTGAAAAAGCAAAAGTGGGAGAAGGGTTAAATAACACAAACATGGAATTCAGTCCACATTCCAGAACGACTCCAATTTGACATCTGTCAAGGATACTCCTCACCAGGGGCGGAGCAGTGGCAGTGGGGTGCAGGAAGGGCGTGAAGTGTTGGTGCGTGTGCGTATGTTGGTGCTGGTGGTTGTGCTGATGGAACTGGTAGGCCAGCGGCTGGACGCTGGGCTGGTTCTGGGACGTCCGACCAGTCGATCCCGGCGTGGAACTGGACGCCGACGCCCCACCGGGAGTGGAACGACCCACGGCGGCGTTACTGCCTTCGGCTCCCGGAGCGCTGCGTCTGCCCTCGCGTTCTTGTGCGTTCAGGAAGTGAGAGTTTAAATTCTGTCGCAGCATTTCCTGATCTGTGGTGGATGGCATTACAGTGTGGGAAAGACAATTAAAATCACCTCGTGAAAGTTCAAGGTAATAAGGTGCTGCTCTATATTAATTGTACCTGCTGCTGATGAGTGGGAAGGGCCCTGTAGTAGAGGAGGAGGGGGAGGCAGCCCTGGTGAGGAAGTAAACAAGGCCCCCGAGTTGGCCCGGGATGGAGGCCGGAGGGGCCCCGAGGACCCTGCGCCACGAATGTAAGACATGGAGACACTGGTGGAGGGAGTTGGAGGGCGCATGGAAGATGACGACGAAGCAACAGATGCAGGTTTGACTGGCGTGTTGCTCCTGGGGACCAAAACAAGAGAGTCATTGGCTTGCGACTTGAAGGTTAGAACTTGAGACTTAGGGTACATTAAAAGTAAAACAAACCTGCTGTAAAGGGTGTGAGACCGTCCCGGCAAGGTGAGGAAGGGCTTCGGTTTGGACAGCGGGGGGCTGCCGTTGTGGTGCCGGCCGCCATTTCCGTTGACGGCACCGGGCCTGGGGACTGGCCCTGCCGCTGAGGCCGGGGAGCGGGAAGGCAGGCGCGAGAAGGAGGCGGAAGAGGTACAAGACGAAACGGCCTCTGGGAAATGCGACTCCAGGCTCTTCTCCTGGCTCCGCTCCAGGCCAGAAACCCTGGGCGTCACCATCAAGCGCGGGATGCCACTCCGTGCCGACATGCCCGGGCAGCTTTTGCCCACGGTTGAAGGCGGAGGCTCAACAACTTCAAGTGAAAAAAAGAAAAAGACAATTAGTGTCAAGAAGCTGGCCTCTTTTTTCTTTTCTTTAACCATGACCATAGTGTTGTACAATTCATTTCAACCACAGAGGATATAAAAGTAAGCAGTAGTGCAAAGTAATCAAGTACAAATACTTGGTTATTGGTAGATTTTCAGATGCCTGTACCTTAGTTGTACTCATTTTTGTGAAGACTTTTAAATTTTACTTATAATCTCGCCATGCTATATTTAACCTCATACATCAGGTAATGGTTATACTGTACTGGTGTGGATTCCACTCAAGTGGGTGCAGCACTTAATGAGACACTAACCTTTTCGGGTGCTGACTGTGAACACTGGATCCATGTCACGATCCGAGGCCTTGAAAAAGTAAAAATGGCTTATTACACCGAATGTCTAAAACACCATGAAGTGCTTAATTACGCAAAAATGATATGAATGAGGTGATCTCAAATTTCCAGAAGACTCTCAACAGCAGAAAACATGGCTTTGTGCCACACTTTTAATGAATAAAAAATACAATGGTGGCTTAACTGAAGAGTAGGCATGGGCCAGCTTGCAGCTTCAAGGTACACCGTGAAACTATTTTGAAAATACTTTTGCTCACGGTCATCATGCTGTCAGAATCAGATACCAGCCAATGGCTACTACCACTGAATGTGAGAAGACCGGTGAGTCGGTGCAGCACATACCTTGTCTCCAGCATCACTTTCAGTGTCACACTGAAACAAATTGAGGTAAAGGGGGGGAAAAAAATGGTCATGATCAGATCAGATTTAAAAAAAGGATTCTGATCTATGTTCAATGCTCAACTTGACACTTACAATGTAGCCAGTCTCCAAAGGGTGTCCCTAGGGCAGGAGAGAAATGTTAGTGGTTCCAACAGTTTAAAAAGACACTCTCAAAGAGTGTTAAAAAAAGTGAATGAAAGGGGAACGCAAGAAAAAAATGTATATGGAATTCGTGGAAGAGGAATTAAGTTGAATATTCCATCTATGCCCACCGAGAACTCAGCTGATGGGACACCAGAGCCCGAAAGATTTGTCTCACCTCGAGCTTCCTCCTCTTGTTCCGACAGCTGCTAGGGTAGCTGTGCGGAACGCCTTCCTCCGGCTCAGACAGCGGCCCCCCGCCATTCTCCTCCGGACCCCTCTTGCCCTTGTTCCTCCTTCCCAGCATGTCGTTGTGCTGGCTGGGCTTCATAGAGCAGTCCATCTGAGGAGAACAAATTCATTCGGGTAAGCCCAAAGAAGACAAAGTAGGAGGCTGAATTATCATCGTCGTGAGTCGTATGTTTCTGCACTGAATAATCATAAGTAAACCATCGCTGTGATGCGCAAGAACATAAGTGTTGCATTTCACGGGGCTTGTTTGTTCGCACTCTATTGAATAAATGTAAATGATGAAAAATTACTCCAGCTATTTAAACATTATCTCATCCCCCACCCACAACACGTCTTTAGACAAATTATTATGCCCTAAAAGTCCTTTTGAACGGTGCTCCTTTGTTGTCATCTAAATTAAACCAGAATTGACTGACTCGTCACGAAGACTATCCAGGAGTATCTTTCTTCTTTGAAACTGATCTCTTTGGTATGGATTTCACTCTACTCAGAATCATCCCACTGACCAGTTAGTTGAACAGCAGCTGATGAAGGCTCAGCAGAGCCCCTGTTTGTGCCCGTCTCCATGGCAATGCTGCGATTGGCTGTAATTAGCATCAAGACTGACAGTAACCCTTTACCGCCCACCAATCTGTTCAAATCAATCACCTTTTTAAAGGCTACTCCTTTTACTCCTTTTATGTATTAGTCAATAAAGTACTCGTGATTTCTGACTGATGGTGGTGATCACTATTTCAATGCATTCAAATGGGAAAATCCTTTTTAAAAAATTTGTAACATTTGACATATGAAATAAAAAACGTGTGGCTGGCGTGTCTTGACAGCGAGTGATCCACACACCAATACACAAATTGGTGTGTGGATCATTTCACAAACATTTTTCTTGCAAAGCCATTTGGCTGCTTATCAACACCTCCCGGAATGAGTGCATGAAGAATTGAGGCCTCTCAACAAGCCATCAATAGCCTGACTGAGTGGATTGCATTTTCCAAACAAGGAATGGTGTCAGAGTTGAGGAGTTCAAGGATAATGGGTCTGATAGGAAGAGATAAACACAACACCCCCTTACTGTGACACATACACACACACATATACATGCACTACTCTAAGAATGTTCAGGACATTGGGCTTTCGGGCATAATTTCAGGATGAGCTTTAAATGAATTTAGTTTGACGTTCTTAGCTTTCAAAAAGATAATCCACCTGTTCAATGTTTCAGTACTTTTTGCACAACTTCCCCGAATAGAAAAATTCACAACAGTTGTTGGATGAAGAGTAAATGCCTGCGAGGATCAACATGCACACATTTACCTCCAAAGCTTCCAAGCTGACAAAGCTGGCAATGGCAAAGCCATCGATGATGTCTTCCTCACACGACACCGACTCCCTCTTCCTGCGACGGGGTGGTCTGTGTCGACCAAAACCAGGCCGGCCCTCTTTCTCACCCGGACCCGGACCGAGGACGCTGTTTGTCCCACGATCCTCCCGATCGGAACCCGACGACAGGGACGTGGCCCGCTCCTCCGCCAGGTTGACTCTCCTGCGCCGCCGCTCCCTGTCGCGCTGGGAACGGGAGCGGCGGCTCTGCCTGGTTCCAGTGCTTCGGCTCGGACCCTCCATGTCCTCCAAGCCTTTTGTCCAACTCAAATGACGCCAAAGGCACTTATTTCAAGTCCCGGTCCGGTGGAAGGTGGCACCTAACCGCAAAGAGATGACACCAGCCCCCCCGGGCCCTCGCTCGGAGCCCCAGTTAAAATGGCGTTAACTGAACCAGTGGATAATACTATTTTCCTTCCTTTGACAACAGTCTATTGGCGTCGGGGCCTTTCTTTCGGCGGAATTTGAGTGTCATTTCAATTATTTTCAACGAGCCACGACGGAAGTGAAGCACAAGTACAACGATCAAGACATCTTCTAAATGGCTAACATTAGCTCGCTAGCAAGGAAAATAAGTCAATAAGCATGTAAACAACGACGACAGCCCTGCTAAGATTGATGACAACGCCCGCTGAACTCTCTCACACGGGTTTAGTGTTGAAAATCAGGCCATCGCCAACTAACATTTCCGTCAACAATTTACCGACAATTTATTTGAGTGCTAGCACAAAAACGACACGGTTAGCTAGATAGGAAGGCCCAGAGGCCAAATAGTGGAACGCAAACACACTGGCTGTCGTGACATTGTAATATTAGGTCAGAACTAAACCAGTCACTCACAAATGTCTAATTTAAAGTCCAAATTTTGCATCTGTTAACGCTATGAACGCGACCACTTGCCAAGCACTCGTTTCGCGTTGACTCCAACACATTAGCATTTGCTAATTCAATAGCACGAACGAGGCTAACTTCGATACATCACAATATATGCAGACAGCAACCTAAGAATAAATACCTATTTTCGCGATAGCGTCCCGCGACTAAACATCCAGACAGTTAACCGCGTGGCCGAAAAATGTTCTCCAGTTGATGTTTCTTTTTTTCAACTGTCGATGAGTTTGACGGTCGATAAATGATGGTTTGAGTTTGTATCCCATCAAAAGAAAGACGTAACGTTAGCACTTCAGCTAGGTTAGCATTAGCCGACCCAGCTGTTAGCTAGCGGGGGTTTATCCTTTTTTCCTCCAAAGGAAACTGGAGGAATGCGAAGCCACTATTGACAATCACTCGTTTAATAACGTCATATTAGTCCTCCGAGCTCAAATATGCTTCCGATCCCCTTCCATCACGTGGAACAATAAATCAAGGCCCGTTCTTGAAAGCCTCGGTGTCGATTTCCATAAACGAGGGTGTCGACCAACCCCCGTCGGGCTGGGCAGCTCCTCTGTGCAGCCTTCACAGTTTAGATCCAATGTTTAGCACAAGTTCAACTGGTCGCCGGCGTCCCCTGCTCGCGATTTAAATTTCCTGGCCAGGTCCAGTGTGCAAAAAACATATGTGGGTTGGGGGCAGCCAGCGTCCTCCACCGTTTCCTTTTCACGCGTTTCCTCGGAATAGTAAATGTATCTTGGACATCGGGGAGACGCAACCCTTTTCAGCCGTGCAGTGCATTGTGTGCGCAAGTCTTCTTCCTCCGTACGGCGGGTGCTTGATGCCACCTCCGTTTGTTCATACTGCCGCCTTGTGGGAGCTGGCGAAATGGAGGACATGTGCAAATAACCCATGGACAAAATACAGAAACGTACACTTAAATAATACTTAAATGACATGAACAAAATGAAATCGTACCTCTACTAAGTTGGACTTCCCATGTTTCCCTTCTTTTACCCTCCTGGCGTTTCCGCTCTTAATATGATATGCAGCACTCACAGGCAACAATGAGGCACTCTAAAGCAGCAATCCCAGAGCAGAGACCCGGTCTCCACACACTGGCTGTCAAGTCTCATATTTTTTCTCCTTTTCCCTTCCCAACACTTCCGCTTTTCTTAACGTGACGCGCATACACTCACAGTAGACAATGAAGCGGAGCCTTTCCAGCAGTCTACTGTGCACTCCATTGTCATCACATCATTGGCATCATCTTCTGTGCCATAAAAAGTCAATTAGGTCAACTTGTTGCACATTTGTTGTCCTCAGTTTGTACTAGCTGGACTTTGATTGAGACATTTGTCTTTTTTTATTCCCTTGAAGGAACTCTTTATCTTTAAACTAGCAGTCGACAAAGTCGTGTGACTGTTGAGCCCATCTGAAATACAGCTTTGAAGTGACTTGCACTGCTTGGTGTGATCAACCCACAGCCTGTTGCAGTCTTCAGCATGGTGCTCTAGTTCTGTTCCATCCATTATTGCAGTTTCCGCAGATATGGCTGATACATCTAGCAATCTGGTGGAGGACTCGGTAAGCTTGTCCTCTGTCCGGCGGCATTTTTTTAATTTTTTTGTAGCTTCCAACCAACACCATCTCTGTCCTTGATTGGTGTTTATTGCGAAACCTGCAAACCCCTCCTCTTCAAAAGAAAATGCAAAACGTCTAATATCACCTTTAATATTTCTTGGAGCCTATCTTAACTCTTGCTGCCAGTTTTTGTTGTTTATACATCACCATTATTAAGTTGACAGAGCAGGTATGTCGTTTACAGCACGGCTGTCACTATCAAATATGTATTTTTGTTATTGTTTCAACAATTAAGTAATATCACACGAAAGGGATAGCGTCACACTCACCAATGCACTTTCAGCTATTTATTGAACAGGACAAGCAGCCAAACAGACACAAAATGAAAACACTTGCAAAGAGCATGGACCAGACATTAGTTCAGTCAGTGATTAAAGTCAAGTGAAAAAAAAAATGAGGGCCACACGAATAGATGTACTTTCAGCTTCACTTTATTCAACAAGTCAAGCAGCCTAACACTTAAATGCAAAATGACAACCCTCGCAAGGAGCACCTCCATTGAAAATGGCCAACTGAACCTGGAGTCAGATGTTAAAGCATGAATACTTGAACTGGCCCTTGAGCACAAAAGTTTGCCCACCCCGCCCTGTTGTGCATTTCATTTGCCCAGTTCAAACTTCAGAGTGTCATGTGGGCCTGGTAGAGGCAAGCAACGTGTGCAACAGGATACCGGTGGCCACAGACACATTGAGTGACTCTACGCCAGGTAGAAGTTGTCTCCCGGCTGGAATGGTAACAAGCGTCTGACACAAAGCTAAAAGCTTCCGGGACAATCCCTCACCCTCCCCTCCAATCAGCAGCAGCGTGGGCATGGTCAAGCGAAAGTCCGAACATGGCATGATGGGAACGCTCTCAGATTCCGGCGCCTCGGCCCCCACTGTGCCGACCACTTGCCAGCCTCGTGCCGCCTTGACCTTGACCATGTCCTCCAGGTCTTCGTACCCGTACACGCCCATCACCTCCATGATGCCGGCACTGGCCTTGCTGACCACCGGCGTCAAAGGGCAGCTGTGCCGGACGCTGCTGGCCACCCGGTCCACGCCGAGGAAATACGCAGAGCGCAAGATGGCCCCGAGATTCATCGGGTCTTGAATCCCATCCAGGACAAGCCAGAGAGGCGTGGACTTTGAACTCTGGGCTGAGTCTTCGGTCAGGTAGCTCAGCGGAGTGGCTCGCAGACAAACTCCTTGATGAACCCGACTTAAAACCATCCGATCCAGGTCTTTCTTATTGACCCGCTGGATGGGAACTCGTCGCTGGTGAGCTTCCTCACAAACCTTGAGAAGCGATGACCTGTTCGAGATGTCACCGTCTTTCACAAACAGCTTCAAGGCCTTCCGGCGAGCCTGGGTGAGAGCCAGGAGACAAGGAGCGACCCCAAAGACAATCTCATGCTGGTCTAAAGACTCCAAGGATGGTTTGAGTCTTGTAGTCCTCTCTCTGTCTGATAAGTCCTCCAGAGCCAGCTTCTGAAGCTCTGATGACATTCGTCTTGGATTCTGAAGTTTATTTGGTGATGCTTTCTGATCCGGGTACCTTCCTCCTGACAGTTTAGATTTGCTGGATCTCCTGGTGTTATTCACTCTGTTGTCCTCATGGTAAGCAAAATGGGAGTCCAGAGCCCAGCTAAATTTCCACGTCCTAAAAAACAGCAGCCTGTGCTTAGAAGCATAATTGAATAACCTCATACTGGGGCTTTCAGTCGAGCCTTTTAAGCCGCAAAGAATCAGTCAAATATCGAGACATTTTAATTCCATACTGATCAGAATCCTAAATATCAGCTCGCAAACGCTTAACTGCTTTTGAAGACCAGTACGCGGACTGACAAAACCAATACTGAATTAACCACGTTGGTTTGTAAGGTCGCGGTACAATTGAGCTCAAGACAGGATAACGAGCGTTTGCACTACAAAAATAACAGTGCAACAGTCAAAATATTGCATCACAGTCGTAATTTGGTGATTAATATTGTACAAGCATTTTTTGGAGTTTTATTAAATAAACTATATCTTCCCAACAAAACAAACTATATGCTACTTTGACCACTTCTAATGTTCACATAATCCTTATTTTGAAATGTGTTCATGGTTGTCATATTTACTTCCTGTATTTGTTTCAATTTCGTGCACGTGACCGATACGGCTGGCGTCACTTGTGACGTTGTCGATGAAATCACTAACCGGAAGTAAAACTAAGGCAACGCGGAAGTGTGTGGAGGAAAACAAAACTCGTCGTTTGAGAAGATCGTTTGTGAGGAAATCTTAATAAACGTCGTTTGTCGTTTGGATTTTTGTGCTGGGTCGACCAGAGAGCATCAAGGTGAGCTGAGAGACTTTGTGACGGCTAACGCAAGTAGTGGAGGTGGAGGGGAAGTGTTGGTGAGGTAATGACGGCTCCAAAAAGACGTCATGTCGGCAGCCAAGAAATGAACAGGCCTTAAGCCACTTAGTTGACTACAACGCTAAACTGGGGTACCATTAATGTAGTGTTTGAATTTGGCACAAACTGTCAGTTGACGAGGTAAGTTTTTACAATTATATACACTCTGAAGTAGCATCACCCGTATACCCTCTCTCGTTATTTCTAAAATGTAAACATGTAATTACGAGCAATATACAGGGACAATACTTGTTTGGATGTTCTCCAATCTAATAAGCTAAGGCACACATTTTCCATATGAAGAAATGTCGCAAAAATGTGGATACACGGGTTGGTTATGTACCTTCAGTGTAAGAGCGTACAATTGTTCTCCTTGTCGCTGACCTAAATAAATTAGTTTTCATATGTGGAGGTTGAAAAAGATTGACAATCTTATTTTGACAAACTGTTTTTCAATTGTAGTGAGTAAAAGTAAATAAGTCATCAGACTAGTGAATAGTCAAGAAATACCCAGAACTGAAAAAATACTTAAGTACATTAGCAAAGTATTTGTATTTGGAATCCCGGCTACAACATGTTCACCCCATTCTTGCATCGGGTTTTCCTTTCACATCCCAAAAACAGGCTTGTTAGGTGAATTGAAGACTAAATTGTAGGTGGCTGGCAACCAGTCCATTGTGTACTCCACCTCTTGCCGAAAGTCAACCTGGCACCAAACCCGCGAGTGTGTTGAGGATAAGCAGTATAGAACATGTATGAATGTTCCTGTATCATCAGTTTTTCCCCCTCTGTGCTTCCAAACAGATGGAATTCCTTTTTGGGAAGAGAAAGACTCCGGAGGAGATGCTGAGGCAGAACCAGAGGGCGCTCAACCGGGCCATGAGGGATCTGGACAGAGAGCGAACAAAACTGGAGCAGCAGGAGAAGAAGATCATCGCTGACATCAAGAAAATGGCCAAACAGGGACAAATGGTGCATAAAGTCTTCTTGTGAAACAAACAAACACAAAAGATCAAATTCTGAACATGTGACTGAAATGTGTGCAGGATGCCGTCAAGATCATGGCCAAAGACTTGGTACGCTCCAGACGCTACGTGAAGAAGTTCATCATGATGAGAGCCAACATTCAGGCCGTCAGTCTGAAGATTCAGACGCTCAAGTCCAACAACAGCATGGCGCAAGCCATGAAGGGCGTCACCAAAGCCATGGCTACAATGAACAGACAGGTCCGCCTCAGTCATGTCAAACACACTCGAAGTCTTGTTTGGTAGAATTTTGAGAAGTTGTTGTCATGGGCGCAATTTAAAATGTTTAATAAGTTAAATCCAATTGAAGTAGATAAATAGTCGCCTAACATATAAGACCAAAACTGTGATATTGTTTATTGTAATACAGATTCACCTCTCACTTTTCTTTGTAAAATAAAAAAATACATGGGAAGAGTACCATGAAAAAATGATTACATATTCAATCGCAATATCAAGGGGGTGGGGAGTAGGATGCAATCTGCTTATTTTTCAAAATCATTTTAGCCCCTTTCATCAAAAGCACAAAATTGACAGCAGTGCATATCTGCGTGTTCCTCCACAGCTCAAACTGCCTCAGATTCAGAAGATCATGATGGAATTTGAGCGGCAGAGTGAGATTATGGACATGAAGGAGGAGATGATGAACGACGCCATCGATGACGCCCTTGGGGACGAAGATGACGAGGACGAAAGGTGAGCCGCGACAGCATGGTTTGAGTTGAAGCATCCTCAGCTATCGCTCCTCTTTGACACATTCAAGATGACGGTGGCATTGATGTATGATTCTGCAACAATATATTTTTCAAGTCTGTGCCGTGTGTGCTGACTTTTTGCTTGATCTTTCTCACAGTGACGCCATTGTGTCCCAAGTCCTGGATGAGCTGGGTCTTAATCTTAGTGATGAACTCTCCAGTAAGAACAAAACAATGCCAAGGGTTACCATTGCTATCTTAACTTTTTTTTTTTTTTTAAACACTCTTAATGTAGACAAAAAATGACTCATTTGGAGATAAGTTAACATTTCATAGAAAAAATATCAGTGTTTGGATTGTAAATTGTCCACTGTGTTCCTTCCAGACCTCCCAGCTACTGGTGGAAGCTTGTCAGTGGCCGCTGGGAAAAAAGCGGAGCCTCAAGCCACCTTAGCCGATGCGGACGCCGACCTGGAGGCACGGTTAAATAACCTCCGCAAAGACTGAATGCAAAACACATGCTGACTTCTTGGAACGTCTTGCCATGACGGTGGTTGGCTTTTTCTTTCTGCGGTGTTTCATTTGATGTGGGTATGTTATATCAAAATACAAATTATCCTTGATGGGGACCTGAAACGTCCCGTCTCATTTATGACAATGCCAAAAGACAAATCCACTGACAGCGTGTCCATGCTTACTTTTTGTTGCTTTTAAATTAACACTGACTAATAACCCAAGTTATAGAACAATTTCTTTAGATATGTGATCAGTGCAGAGCTGTTGAATCTATTATCTAAACATTTTGTTTTGTCCACAAAAAGGGTGGCTCATTTTACGAACTTAAAAATAGACCCTTGGTGGGCTGATATCAACCCAAAACCTGTTTATAGTTTTTACACCAAGAGATGGAATGGTGTTCATTTTTTGTTGTTGAATAATAAACCTTTTTCCACATTTAACAAAGGCTGTTTCGGTTAATGCGAGAGAAGATAATTTTGGTGTGAAAATTCCAAACAGCCTCAGTTATGCTATTTTAGAAATTCAAAAGTTGCTGACTTCCCTATAAAGAGCAAAACAACTCAGGATAACAATGACAAAATGAAAAGTCAACCTCGCAGTGTGGTGATGGGGGGAAAAAAAAAAGATCTAAATCCAACCCCGCAAGAGAGAGAAATGGTTATTTTATTCCAAAAAGAAAATGCAACTTTCAATTTGTCAACAATCATTGAATTTTGAATGTACACAACACGTTCCAACATTAAATAATAAAAAAATAACAGCCATGTTTTATGTACACTGTGAAAGCTATGTACAGACGAAGCTTCCGGACCTAGCCAACATCTATTCCACTTGTTACAGTATAGCGGTTGAAGCTGTTGCCTCGTGAAGGAAAACAAACCAAATCAAATTTACTGCGGAGGGGAGAGAAACTGCGGAGGGGAGAGAATGGCAGCATGTCGTTAGAACTACAAGCTAGGAACGTTTCCGTCGAAAATGGATTCCCCGATGTTGGCTTCCTGCTCCTGGAAGAGGTCAATGTATACACATTCACTATTTGTGTGCGTGTCAATATTTTCCGACACTCTGGACACTTTGCAGCCAAAAGTCATGCTTGCATCCTTTTTATTTTGCTTAAGAGCAGATAAGATCCATCGAGGGGTTAAGCCATGCTACCGTTGTTTCCGATGTCTTTTACAGCAAAATGGAACCCATGCAATTCACATGTTAACGACTCACAAAAAAAGGGATTTGGGGGTGAAATTTCAGGTTGGAACTTAACCTGTACACGTGCACTTCATTTATGAACTCTATAAACTTTTGATTGAAGGTGTCTCAGAACTTTTTGCACAGAAGTCACAAAGGGGCATAGAAGTGGAACCGAAAGCCCACTTTCCCTTACTTTTTGTGAGTAGTGTAAAAGTAAAAACTAAACTGAGGAAACAGAACATTCAGGTTCAAGCCAACATTAGGACCCGTCTAGTTTTTTTTCTTCCCCCAACAGAGAAAACAGATTCAGGCTTTTTTTTTTTCCTCAACAGACCTTCACTGTGTGTGAAGAGTGCAATGCTCCATAGATGGATGGTTGAGCGACAGATACACAGCACCACAGTAAAGTTGGAACATTTCTTTCCTAAAGCAGTCGCAAAATGTAAAGGTGTCCAAGGAGCTCTGACGCAAACCGTATTTTTCTTTTTTTAATCGGTGTCAGCTGAGTGCAGTAACAGTGAAGGTATTCGAAGATGGGAACGCAGCTACCACGTCACGCCGCGTGATGAGTGATATGTTTGACATGTCTTTCTCTTCCGCAAAGAAAAGCAACAGCAGTTACACAATTGGTGACTTGACCGTATCGAACTAAATGGCGGCGTCTCCCACTCGGCGACATTCACTTGCGACAGGTCCGGTGAGGAGTATGTTTCTTGGGCACCTCGATGCGGCAGCGGCTGCGCTCATCCAGCCAAGGCAGCTCAAAATTCCTGGAGGGGAGAAAAAATAATATTTTTAAGAACCAGTAGTGATAAAACGACTCATGGCTATTTACTAATTTTTGGACTTGAGACTTGCTTGGTTAAAATTTTATGGTAAGTGACTCAAGGTAATGTTCACATTTCATCTCAAAACAAGTAACAACATGGACTGATGAAAAGCACTTATAAAATGTTCAAACTTACTCTTGTGTAAGTTTGGGCAACGGCCGACCAAACGCAACCACTGGCAAGAAGGGTGTGATCATAATCGCTTCGACTAGAAGGAAAAAAAAAAAAAAGTATTAAATAAATGTATCTTGACCAAAATATTGTCTATTTTTTGCAATGCTACAAAAGGTAGTAAATTTAAGGAGGGCACAAGGGTTGACGATGAGCTACCGTCTTCAGTTTCTGGATAGAATGATGAAAGTTCAGGCTCAGTCTCCAGTATGATCTTCTTCCTGTTCATGCGCTGCTGCAGGCGCTGGAACATGCGCTGCTCTCGGATCCGTTGGATGTCCCACCTGTATGCAGGAATCAAGAGGAACCCCGTGAGGCTGACATTTGAAGCTTCCAATAAAGGGGCATCCAAATCTTTTCTTCTGAGTCTTAAAATCAAACGGACCACTTATTGACGCCCTTGATGTAATACCACCCCCCCCAAAAAAAATATGACAATGCTGTCACCTCTTCCTCCTCTTCTCATCCAGTTCCAGCTTGGCGTGGCGTTTGAGAAACACACCGTCGTCCAGCGGCTGGACGAAGAAGACGGGCGGATTGACTTTTGCCACTTTTTTTTTGCCACTTCAATTCCGATCTTTGCGACGTTCTCACCTCCTGTGCGTCAAAGCTTAAATCCTCACCCAACGGCTCGATGACATTTTCCCGCCATGACGGAACTGAGAGTCGGCACGAAGACGGGAAAAGGAAGTTCATCATGGAGTGTGTGCTGGATGCATCTGAAGGACATAGAGGTGGTGGAAGGTACGGTTCACACACACACACACACACACACAAAAAAAATAAAATAATCTGCATAATCAGAGAGTACACGATGAGTCCACTCACTGGCCACCTCCTCCTCTTCCTCCTTCTTGGGAGAAGTATCGCGCAGCGGCGACACGGGAGGTTGGTTCCAGCAGCACAAGTACATCTCCGTGGTGGACAGGAAGGGGAGGTCGTCCATCTGGCAGCTCAACTCCGCCGCCTCCTCTTCTTTTCCCCTGGCCGGAGCGCTCCTCTCCGGCGTCTCCTTGCTGCGCAGCTCGCGCTGAGACGGAGACGCCGGTTGACTCTCCGGCTTGTGGGGACTCAGCTTGGCGCTTTTGCCACGAGACTTCTGGAGTTTGGAGTCCCCAAAGCAGGATTTTCTGTTGGGCACATGTATCAATTTGGGAATTACGTCAAGGAAAAATTTAAAATGTTCAAAACTGGAAATCACTGATTTTACTCATTCTCAATGCAACATGATGGTTTTTTTTTTGCATTTTCCTAATGTCCCATTTTACATTTCCCCTAACCAAATTGCGTTTCAGACTTCACCTCTTTTGCCCTTTGCTGCCTCGACTTAAGGGTAGCAGGGTAGATGGATTGGGCTGAGGGCTCTCCTCTACTTCTAGGTCCCACATGTCCTCCTTGTCGGGGGTCCAAGGCTCCAGCGGCTGGAAGAGGCGCTTGTCACGTGGCGGGTCCTTTTTGGTGAGCTGCAGGCGGCGTTCCATGCGCTCAATACGTGCCAGAAGCTACACAAGTGGATGCAAGGTCTCATTGCTTCGGAGTGACGTATAACTTGCGATAAGTCATATTTGGAAAACATTGGCAGTTTATTGCTGGCAGTCAATGGAAAATCCTGTTGACTGAGAGATTTACCTTCAAATAATGAAGACTCAATGCTATGTATTTTCCTAATCTGTGAAATTGGATTTTATTCCTCAACACTTTTTATCATGTGTCTTCATTTTTTTTTTTATATCATCACCCAGTCCTATGCAAGAACTCATTGCCAGTCAGCGGTATGAAACCGTTGAATGACTATGCTGTCAAGTTAAAAAAAAAAGGTACATGTCAGTATATTAAAAAATCCCATTTGTTTTCCATACCGTCTCCTTGTCTGCTTTGAGATCATCGATCTCTTTGTCCTTGGACTGCAGCTGCTGCTGCTGTTGCTCGATGAGGTCCAGCTGCAGCAGCAGGATCTGCCGCAAACAGTTGGCCTGCGTGTGAGGGTTGGCCGGGCTCTTCCGAAGGTTCTTCCACTTGCCCTCGGACGACACTTCGATTGACGCGGCGCCGAGAACGCCATCGGCATCCTTGGGCGTGTTGTTGTTCGGCGCCATCTGAGGGTTTTCCATGCTGTCCATGGAGAGGGGTTTGCCTTTCACCGGGGTTCCCTCACCCCCCATTTGTCTGACAGGGGACAGAACCCCCAGAGCGGCGGCCCGATCTACTTCGACGACTTCCGAGACGTTGCCGCTCATGTAAGTCTGTTCCGAGCGCTTGGACCTGCTCGGGATCTTTCCGGCCCAGCGGAAATCGCCTGGAGCATCCGAGGGCGAGTCACGTGACTCCCTCCTGAGGCTCACGGGAAACAAAGACAACGTCCCACCTATGGCGTTAGCGTTTGCCTTGGATCCCAGATGCGGGCCTGGGGAGGCTCTCATGCTCATGGCGACTGTTCATGGTGTGAACGTGGCTAGCTGCCCCCTGCAAAGTGCACACAAACCAAGTTTATTCCACTCACGTATAAAGTTTAGAAGTATCTACCTCTGCTTATTTTTACCAGGTTCAATCAAGTAACAATTGTCTTTTGTAACCAAGAACGTCTGAATGTGTCCAGGATGGTTCTTGCCTCTTACCCAAAGTCAACAGGGTAGGCTCCAGCTCACATGTGACTCAAGTGAGGTAAGATGTACAAGAAAACGGATGCACAGACCCTTTACGGCCATCTTGGGGCCAGGGCACTATGCTGAAGTGTGCAGAGCAGCTTCATTTAGTTAGGCCATGGCATCGTCTAATAGAAGAATCTGCAGTTCCACACACACACACACAAAATTCTCTTCTACCTTCTCCTTTTCAGGCTCGGTCATAAATTTGATTGGAATATTGTGTTTTGGTTGCCTTGCTTATGTTTACCGCTACCTGAAATAAATGAAATGGGGGGGAAAATCTGCGTGAACAGGGAATTACAAACCCTTTACGGTGGACGTCATTCGCAATCTCCTGGTCCTGTATCTTAAATATGCATCACACCCTGTCGTTTTGGAAACAGTCTTTTTCCAGGGTTTTCTTTGAAAAATAAAACGTCGAAAGTACAATAAAATACATCAAAATAAGCATACGCACCTGTGCGAATGAACGGAAACTACCACTCCTGCCTCAATTTGATCCAGGAAAAACCCTGCAGACACAAACGTTAAGACACGGTTTTGTTTGTGACTCTCGCTTACGGCCGTGTCGTGTCTTGTCCGAACAAATACACTCGCCGTTATGTTGTTACTTTACGTCAAGTCTGCGTTACCTTTCCTTTTCATACGAGTCACACGCCGGGGTTTGAAATTGCAAGCTAAGCTATACAAGCGCACACGCCACACAAACACGCAAAAACTACAGTACTTTCGCGACTTACTTCTCACGTTAGCAACGATTTAGCCGGAGTGTGCAGAGGTTCAAGGACCCGGGAGTGGCAGTGAAGCAACCTCCATTTTAGCTCCTCCATTTTAGCTTGCCGTGATTAAAAAAAAAAAAAAAAAAAAAAAAAAAAACAATAACAGCTACCTAGCTCCAGTGGATAGCCTGCTAGCTTAGCACACACAAAAACCCGCGGTCAAAGCGTCGCCGCCGCAATGATCGCAGCTAAACACTCAAATTCCTTACACGCATGTTTTCAAACACCCACCATGTCTGCTTGTGAGCTTACCCGGGCTATAATTGAAGTCCACCAACAATGCTCGTCATGTTCCCTGTTCAAGTATTGTAAAGCACTCTCTTCTGCGCATGCGCGGGGAGTTAGATTGCCTGTCTTGCTTTAAAGGTTTTCTTGAAGACACATCACACTAAATCATCAAAGTCAAAGGGGAGATGTGGCGCAATAGTGTGGCAAACAGGCAAACACATTTACACGTCTAATTAAAGTACTCTACACATAGCAGCATGTAAATAGTTGGAAGTATTAGTAGTTTTCATTTTTATTGCAGCTTAAAATAATTTTAATTGATTTTATTTATTCGAAGAACACACTTATTTAAATTCAAATAGGTCCTCCGTGTTTCCCCCCCTCAAAAGTTGACATTTGTATTTAAATTTAACTGCAGTGACGTATGAAAATGAGGTTGCAATATTCGCCGAGCCTCTAGGAGGCAGCTTTTAGAAAATGGCACCCCCCAACCCATCAAACTGGACATGCTTGCACGGAAGTAGCTCTCACCTCTGCCGTTCGAAGCATTCTTTTCCCTAAAAAAATGTTTTTTTTTTCATCGCGCTTTAACTTGAAATTCATCAATAAGCCCCGAAATTTAACGGTTTTAAATGGTTCAATACCTTGATGAGAAGTGAGAAAAGTGCTCGTAATTGTTATAGCTATCTTCGTCACATCGAAAGCTGCCATCGTTTTGGACATTAACGGAGTATTTTATCATTTCTTGATCATTTTTTTTCTTATTAAAGTCAAAATGCACCGGAGAGGCGTTGGGGCTGGCGCCATCGCCAAAAAGAAGCTAGCCGAGGTAAGAAAACATTCTCTTTAATATACCCAAATGAATGAAGTGGATCAAAAATACAACTGAACTCTTATTTAGAGAGTAATTATTTTGCAGACCACTTCAGGGAGCCCACAGGCCTCTTAGTAAAAAAGTCAAAATTAAATTACATTTTTCGTTGGTAGATTTTTGATTATCTTGACATGTTCATTTTATTTTCAGGCCAAATATAAAGAGAGAGGAACTGTTCTTGCAGAGGATCAAATAGTTCAGGCAAGTATTTCCCTTTATTACTTGAAGCGTGTCCACATTACAAGTGATGCTTCTTGCTGTTGCACTTATGCTCCAACAGCAACATTTTAATTACGTTACTTCATCTCTCTGTCAGATGTCCAAGCAGCTGGACATGTTCAAGTCCCACCTGGAAGAGTTTGCCAGCAAGCACAAACAGGAAATCCGCAAGAGTTCCCAGTTCCGGGTCCAGTTTCAGGAGATGTGTGCCACTATTGGAGTTGATCCGCTTGCCTGTCAGAATCGTTCTGAAGAAAAACGTTTGAACATACTCTTTAGTGTATTTTTTTGAACAGATTGTTTTATTCACAGCCGGCAAAGGTTTCTGGTCAGAGATGCTCGGTGTGGGCGACTTCTACTATGAGCTTGGCGTGCAGATTATTGAGGTTTGCTTGGCCCTCAAGCACAGAAATGGAGGTTAGTGATAAAATAACTGCCACTTAATCAACATCACCGTGGCAACAGGAGTGAGAGGAAATGCTTGTATCTTTTCTGTCAGGACTCATCACTTTGGATGAACTCCATCATAGGGTGCTTAAGGGACGCGGTAAATACGCTCAGGATGTCAGCCAGTAAGTGTTTCCAATAGAACCATTTCTAAGTTAATGCAGCATTTTTTTTACCAAATGCTTATTGAACCGCAAAAACATAGCATGATTGTCAAGGAAGAAACATGTTACCGCAAAGAGAGGGAAGTGGACGAGAGTCGAGGACATATTAACAAAGTCAAGTCCGCACATTGCATGATTAAAGCTGTTACATTAAACTTGTGTGTGTCGCGTGTTTCCCCAGGGATGACTTGGTTCGAGCCATCAAAAAACTTAAAGTCATGGGCAATGGCTTCGGGATGATTCCGGTGGGTGGCTCCTACTTGGTGCAGTCCGTCCCAGCGGAGCTCAACATGGACCACACAGTGGTTCTGCAGCTGGCTGAAGTAAGCCGCATGCAGGAAAAAAAACATTTTATCTCTTCTCGTTCAAACCGGTTGTCTTGTCACTTATTTGTAGAAGAAGGGCTACGTGACTGTGAGTGAGATCAAGGACAGTCTCAAGTGGGAGAATGAGCGAGCGAGTCACGTCCTGGTGAGTCCATGTCAACAGTGTCCAAGGGAGAAAAATTAAGAGGAAGGGCTAGAAGATACGGCTTTCAAATTAAATCTCACAAAAACAACTCTTATTAATACACATCGTAGCAAATACACCGCTTTAGTGTTAATCTGACCTGCGTTGTCATTGCCAGGACCACCTGCTAAAGGAGGGCCTGGCCTGGCTGGACTCTCAGGCAAGTGGCGAGCCGCAGTACTGGCTGCCCGCGCTCTTCTCCGAGCTCACCTCGCGTGATGTCACGCCCGAGGAGGCCAACCAGATGAGCCCCTGACCAAACTGTGGATGGGTATTTATTAGCCCGTACTGTGACATTGCAAGGAGGGCGGCGGGGTTTAGGGCATGTGTGTCTGTACAAATTATGTCACTACCCCTAAAATCAGTCACACCCTCAATAGGTGAAAATTCATGATATTCTCAGCTACTTCTTGCTCTTACGCCGCTTCTCTTCTATTAGGCCTCAGTGTTGCCCATCCAAATCTGCGATATAGCGGGGAAACACTGTCATGTCTTCAGATTAACTTCAATGTGATCAAGAACAGTTGAGCCTTTTGTTTTTATGGCCGCACTTTATTGTCTAAAAATCATGTCTCATCATGAATAAAAATACATTTAGACTGTTGTGATCTCTTTAAGACTGTGCAAAGCTTTGGCACCGTTTAAGCTGCAATTATCGTGGCTTTACCCCCTGGAAGCAGTGATTCTCGACTGGTGGTTTAAGACCGAAAAGTAGGTCATCCAAGTGATCTTGAGGTTACAAAAGATGAATTCTCTCCTTTCATCTATTACCACTTCAAACAGCAAGGCGTAAATAGGCATTGTTGTGTGACGAAAGATGCATCGTTTGGTGCATAGCGTAAGAATACATGGTCACGGGGCAGAAGAGAGCACACTGTTACAACCGTACATGGCTGTGCATTTTTTCTAAATACATATTTGCAAGGGGCTATTTTTGAACAATAGATTTTCTTTCTTTGTTCACTTCTATACAGGAGGGTCACGACTTGGCAGCAAAGGGTTAATACAAAAAAAAAACAGTTGAGAACCACTGCCTCGATTCAAAATGCTCAAGCCCACCTTTCCGCTTTTTAACAATCATTCATTGACTTCTTTTTAGGAACACCGGGCAGGTGCTTTTCACCGTCACATCTCGTGGCTGTAGACGTGGTCTTCGAACACGTTCTGCTCCATGTCGTCGCATATGAGCGTGCAGAAGGAGCCCCAGTACTGGCTGCCCGCGCTCTTCTCCGAGCTCACCTCGCGTGATGTCACGCCCGAGGAGGCCAACCAGATGAGCCCCTGACCAAACTGTGGATGGGTATTTATTAGCCCGTACTGTGACATTGCAAGGAGGGCGGCGGGGTTTAGGGCATGTGTGTCTGTACAAATTATGTCACTACCCCTAAAATCAGTCACACCCTCAATAGGTGAAAATTCATGATATTCTCAGCTACTTCTTGCTCTTACGCCGCTTCTCTTCTATTAGGCCTCAGTGTTGCCCATCCAAATCTGCGATATAGCGGGGAAACACTGTCATGTCTTCAGATTAACTTCAATGTGATCAAGAACAGTTGAGCCTTTTGTTTTTATGGCCGCACTTTATTGTCTAAAAATCATGTCTCATCATGAATAAAAATACATTTAGACTGTTGTGATCTCTTTAAGACTGTGCAAAGCTTTGGCACCGTTTAAGCTGCAATTATCGTGGCTTTACCCCCTGGAAGCAGTGATTCTCGACTGGTGGTTTAAGACCGAAAAGTAGGTCATCCAAGTGATCTTGAGGTTACAAAAGATGAATTCTCTCCTTTCATCTATTACCACTTCAAACAGCAAGGCGTAAATAGGCATTGTTGTGTGACGAAAGATGCATCGTTTGGTGCATAGCGTAAGAATACATGGTCACGGGGCAGAAGAGAGCACACTGTTACAACCGTACATGGCTGTGCATTTTTTCTAAATACATATTTGCAAGGGGCTATTTTTGAACAATAGATTTTCTTTCTTTGTTCACTTCTATACAGGAGGGTCACGACTTGGCAGCAAAGGGTTAATACAAAAAAAAAACAGTTGAGAACCACTGCCTCGATTCAAAATGCTCAAGCCCACCTTTCCGCTTTTTAACAATCATTCATTGACTTCTTTTTAGGAACACCGGGCAGGTGCTTTTCACCGTCACATCTCGTGGCTGTAGACGTGGTCTTCGAACACGTTCTGCTCCATGTCGTCGCATATGAGCGTGCAGAAGGGACACACTTGATGATTGCGCTCATGACACTCCACCTCCGCCCGCGTGCTTCCTGGGAAGCTCTCCAGGCAATGGCGGCACATCAGGGCCGGCTGGTGGGGGTGAAAGGACACACAAAAAAAAACATACATACACACATTGGAACAGAGCATGTATGTCCGCTATTCATGTTTGTTTAATATTACGCGATTGAGTCTGAAATAGCGCAAACTTGCAAAAGGTTTATAATTGCTTCTAGATATTGCAAGATGGCAGAAAGCACTTTATGTCCAAATGAAATTCTTCAACTCATTCTCTCACTCATTCAATTCCCTGAATATTAACTGGCTGGAAATCTCACCATTCACAGTTTTGTGATCAGGCCTAAGTCATGTGTCACAAAAATACTGTATTGCTTTGTAGTCATCAGCCACCCATTTTGACCTCGGGAGGACTTGAAATTAGTGCTTTGCTGCCGTCTTGTGGCATCAATAGGTAATACGTCAGTAACTCGTGGATTTTTCCTATTTACAGCAGGGCGGGGAAACGCAACATGTCGAGACAATTTACAGTCTTGATCGAGGTTTAAGCAAGAAACACAGGCCACAAATTATGAGTCCAGAATATGACACCAGTGGTCGAGTGAGGGATGATCACATTCAAAGCACAAAATATGAGGTTGGGTTGTTTTTTTTCGCTACCTGGTCTTCCTCATCATCTTCGACAATGCTCACTGCAAAAAGCACAACAACGTCAGATGAAGATGATTGACATTGAATGGGAAATCAATCATGCTAAAGTTAAATGTGGCCATACACTGACCTACAGGTATGTTGTCATATGACAGGTCACATGTCTCCGCAGCATCCGACTGTGTTGTGGCACAGTGGGTCGTCGTGGTGGCATTCTGGTCCGCCGAGTGGGTGCTCGTACGCATTTGAAGCTCATCCAAAGTCCTGCGCAGCTCCTCAATGTCACGTGTGAGTTTCTAACGACAAAATGGACGCCACCGTGAGGACAGCAGCGGCAAAATATGCAACTTCCATTTCAGTAAAAGGTGCTGTTTACTTGGTTCTCTTGAGCAAGCTCCTGGTTGTGGCGCTTCAACATGGACGACAAGTTCTTCTCCTCCTTGATCACAGCATCCTTGTCCGCGATCACTGCGTGAGCTTCTCGGAGTTGCAGCTAGAAGACCAAAAAAAAAGAACGCATGTATAATATGAACTATAATGTACAATTACAGGAAAATTAGATGAGTGGTTAGCATGTCTGCCTGACATTTCTGCGATTTGAGTTTTGAATCCATGTTCTGGCCTTTTTTTTTTCTCCTTTCCGTACCTCAGTTTGTAGCAACAGTCCGTTGTCATCACCTGAATTTGGATCTGACTCTATGCATTCAGGAAGGTTCTGCTCCTGAAGTTCCACCTGATTGGCCATGTGGACCAACATCTCTTCCTGGAGAAAAGACACAGCAGAATGTTGACACGGTCAAAAGGTTCTATGGGCATAACGGGCAAATTAAAACCTTTAAATGTTGGATTTCTTCATGTTGCTCCTGCAAAGTGCACAGAAGACTCTCTTTGTTCTCTTTCGTCTGACGCAGTTCTGACACGAGTTCATCGTGTTTGTCCTGTGAAGCAAACAGTCAACTGGCGCCCGTCCGTCACCATCACTGACGTCGTGTTAAGACCTTCATGACGGCGGCTTCTCGTCTCTCCTCCCGCAGAGCTTTTTCCAACTCTGCGTTTTGCCGTTGGATGCGATGGGCCTCGTCCTTCAGCGACGCAATCTCCCGATCGCTCTGCTCCACTTGTTCCTGGTTCCGCACAAAATAAGCTGCTGACCCCGATGTGACTTGAACACACAACCTTCTGATCTGGAGTCAGACGTGCTACCATTGCGCCACAAGGTCCTGATGCAATGGGACAAAATTCCTAAACAAGGGCTCTCCATTTTGGAGAAGATGGAAATTTCATTTCTGTTAAAAAGTCTTGGAGGAGAGCTACGCTTGCAAGCGTCTTGTGTGGAAGAAAAGGAACCAGCAGTCTTTCAGTCACAAGATGGCGAGAAAGAACTTATTGATCCCTGACATGATTTGAAGATAAAGCCTTCTGACCGAGAGTCAGACATGCTATCATTCCCACTGACGCCACGTTTGTGTCCCAACATGTTCGCTTGTATAATGTCTGAAGCTAATCTGTGTGTGTATGTGTGTGTGTACCTGTGTGGTAATGACCAGCAGGTCGTCTGAGCTGTTTGCTGCACTTTGCTCATTGTTGACATCCTGCGCTTTGAAGCTAAAGGGTGTGCTGGCGCCGCACACTTGACCCGAGCTGTCCACGTAGCAGAACTGATAGAAGTCCAACTCATCCTTGGGCAGGTAATAATCTGTCATAAGAAATGTAATCAGTTGAATTTTTTTTTGCTCTGGGGAAAAATGTTGTTTGACTTTGGACAACATGAAGAGCTTGAATGCTGATGATAAGGAGCTCCACACAACAAAATGGATGACTCAGCAATAAAATCTAAAAGGGGTGGCCCACCTTTAAAATAAGCATGCCTCTTCGATGACTGTTCTTGGCTGGAGTCCCCGCACGACTCCACCCACACAAATGTGTGATAGTCCTTTATGGTGCTCCACCCAACCTGGAAAAATCAAAAGGAGAACACAGCTCAGTGTGCAGAAAATGCTCACAGGCTCCATAAGGTGGGGGGAAAAAAGCTTTACTCAGATATATTAGTTATCCTCTGCAAAAGTCTGTATGGCTGTATTCTCCTGCCCTCTATTGGCTATTAAGCACAGACTAGCAGGACCATTTTACTGATATGCATATATATTTTTTTTTTATCCTCTGCAAAAAAAACCCCCAACTATACTCCATCTTCAGCCAGTTGTGAAACTTCATGTTTCTGCATTGCTGCATTATACACCCCTTGTGGCTAAGGCACGTACTACAGAAAGGAGCACAATGTGGGACTGGAACGGGGTAATTGCATTTCCCTTCATTACTATAGGAAAGGATCATTTGAGATCCAAATGTAAAAACGATTGTTTGCCACGTCTCCGAAAAATAATATATTATCCACCTTAAAGATGCCCACCCAGTCGCGTGGACTGGGCTGGAAGTGTGCAGCGAGAGTGTAGCAGCAGCTGACGGAGGTGGCTGGAGGGTACGAGTGCGGGATGTCCCTGAACACCACCTGTGAGAAGCCGCTTGTGGAGTTGTGCATACTGGAATAAAATGCACGCAGTTATAAAGCTGGGGTGAGTGAAGACAGCAGGTGTCACCGAGACATAACGGTGACATGACACTTCTTTTAAAACGCTCTTTCCCCTCGTCGTCTTCTATCTTTTTGCAGTCTAGTCTGCACTTGTTTAAAACAAAAAACAAACATAAAAGTTTGCACTGAACACGCAACAACCGTATAAACAACCGCCGCCATTTAGTCACCTGTAAGATAAGGATCACGTTTGTCATAAAGCGTCACGGTGACAAATAATTGAATAACAACAAGAGCTGAGATGACGACGTAAAGCTTGGGGGAGAGGATAAAACTTACATTTTGTTGTTGTCACTGCGTCCGACGAGTGAAGTCACTCGGATCTGCAACTAATCTGGTGCGTTCACGGACCTTCGGATCAGTGTCTAGTTCTCCGTGCCAGTGGACGTTCCTCAAGCCTGTCTGTCGCTAAAAGTTAAAATACTCCACAAGAGTACTTTGTATGTTTAAAATAAATATTCGTCTGTTTATTCTCATGTATTTATTCGCAAAAGTAATATAAACACAAAATAAACATTAAAAGTTTACACTGATCCTAATCACAACTGTACTCTGAATTCAATGTGTTTCAAAGATTTGACCCAGGGGAAAAAAAACTCAAAAAATGCACTTTTGTGGTCAAGCAGTGAGAAAAAGTTGCCAGGGTATTTTTCAAATGTGGTTACAAGAGTGCTAAATTGCCGTCATTGCACTTATCAGCTACCATTTTGGTGCCATCATGAAACCTCGGAGATATACTCTTAAGAAAATATTCAGGTATTTATTGTGAGAAAGCCTCAAAACAAAAGGAAAAAGGAAACGCATATGCATCTACCTTTGTGTCTTGGAGGTGTCTTCATAGGTACAGTATTTGCATGCGTTAAATGTGTGTTTATTTCTGAACGAGTCGTGCAGAAAACACTTGGAGTTTCCGGCAGCTAAAAGTGAACTTTAACCATGAAGCCACGGGATCATCTCGCCAGATAACGTATCGGTAGAAGGCCATTTTCAAATTCAATCACAGGATAAAAGATCGAGCTAGCCAGGAGTCGAACCTAGAATCTTCTGATCCGTAGTCAGACGCGTTATCCATTGCGCCACTAGCCCGTTGTATGGTGAAGCTGCAACAAGATAATTGTATATGTAAACCAGTACGTATACCACTAGAGGGAGACAAATCCACCAAAACAAAATTACACGTTCCTTTGCACCGTTTAGTACAGTATTTATATTTTTGCTGTTACCTTGATAAAATATTCTTCAATGTATTTGTACTGTCATGTTATTATATTCTAAAAATATACAAAACAGGACGTTTTATTTCGCAACAGTACTTTTATTCATTATTTAATTTTAGTTAAATGCAATTTGTGTCTCTGCTTATTACCGCATTAATTTAGAAAAATGTTACTAGTGGACAATATGTTTGCTTTATTTTATTTTTTTTTTACATTTTAATGTAATTCATTTTTAAGAGTCACAATAATACATACAAGACAGTTAAATTAGTTAAAGATAAAAGTACGGCGTTAGTCTCATACTGTTAGTTAATGTATATTGAACATTCTTAGATTTGCAATATTGTAAAAATTGTGGAGATATTCTTTAATACAATACTTCAAATATTTTTCAAACCAACAACATAACTAACAAAATATAAAAAAGTTGTAGTACATTTCACGGTACATTTTCAATATGAGGATTGAAAAAGTAAATATATATTTGTCAGAATATACAGGGTAATTTTCAGGCGTTTCATAACCATGAAATATCAAACATCTTAAAATGAAACCATAAATAAAAGTCATAACCATCTCGGTCCAGTTCCCATAAAGGCCAGCGGGGACCAACGACCAATCAGCGAAGAGCAAGCCAACATCCAATCAGAGTGAAGAAGGCCAGCGTCTCCGTGTTGGTGATTGGCCAACAGCAAAAGCGGCAATGTGAGTGTAAACTTGGGCGACTTGTTTTCGTATTTGACTTCGTGTGAGTGTCAAGAACAGCAACGCCGCAGCCGAAATAAGCCAACGGAGCTTGTCGGTAAACACACTCCACCAGAGCAGGTTTGTGACGTTCAAAGCCTTTTTCAAGCTAGCATGGTAACTGATTTGCTGCAGAGCGGTGTCGAAAGTCAAAGCCGTCGGTCTCTATAGGGATGTTGCAGCATTTGGTTTCCATGGCAGCATGACAGCAGGGCATATACCGGTGGAGGTTCAACCTCCTTTTACTTTCGCAAAGTTTACAACCTCAATAAACAGGATACATGCGTGTGAAGTAGTTATCCTTGTGATATTTTTAGGGAACAATTCCTGCTAATGATTATCCGTCAAGTGCAGGGATGTTCAGTTTATGGTTTCGACTCGACTTCGTTGTTGATTTTAGCATGTGTCTGAAACGCTGTTAAAAAATGCATTTCATTACCCACCATGACAGTTTTCATAGTAACTTTCTCAAACTGAGGCTAGTCAAAGACGTTCCCCTGAAATGAAGATACAGTAATGGTAAATGACAACGGAAGCAACTGGACCTTTCTTGGTAAGTAATGCTGATTCTTCAGTTCAAAATCTTAACTTATTTGTCTCCTGATTCAAATTATCATAACAATACTAATCACGAAAAAAATACTGAGCGCTCCCAGTACTAATGTAATGACTGTCATTAAAATACAGTACCATAGTAGGTCTAAGTCTTTCTAAGAATACCGGCACCACTAGCGTGACAATGGTGATTGTGTTGTTTTTCAGATGTTGGTTGCCATGGCAACATGTGTGTAGTGTACCTTGAAGCTGCTCTGCTCATTTGTTCAGAGTGACTGTTTTGCATCTATGCGAGACACGTAACGTGCAAGTCATATCTTTCATTATTGTCCTGCATGTTCACAAATGTGGAATAACTTTGTATCCTCTGTCATCTCTCCATCAAGTGTGCACCAGTCAGATATTTTTATTCTGCCACCTTCAAATTGTTCAACAGATCCCAGCGATGTTCATCTGGCTCGAACTCGCCATGACAACATGACGCCTGCTTCCATTCCTCCTGGAGACGGCGGCTCAGGGCTTTATCTTGACGCAATTTGGCATCCTCTTTTGCGTTGGCTCGGCCATGCGGGCGGAGGCGAGTGACTGAAAAACATACGCGAGGGCACTCGGATGCGGAAATAAATGAATCATCTGTGAGTTTTGAAGGTAAAGCGGTAACAGAATTAATTTGGAAGATCAACGCTGAGTGCCTTTAACTCTCTCTTGCAGCAATGTATTTTAACCCTTTCAGGGACATCGGTTACGACAGTGGACATCTTATCATGTTATCTGGTTACAGGTTATCATTATTGATGCATGAAAGGGATAAATGTAATGTCCTTCATTTTTTTTTACATTTTTGGCATGGTTTAATACACACCAGCATGTACATTTTTATTTTAAAAAAATTCTCATTTTAATTCAATGTGATACGAATGGAACACATGCATTTTTCTCGCCGTGAGCATTGATGAAGGTGAAACGGTAACACAAATCCCGCCGTGTAACTAAAGCCAGCAAATGTCATCACGCAGGCTGACCGGCGCCCCAGAGAGACACTGAGGATTATCCACCTCATTCGATCCCAACACTGACACCCATCACCGAGACCTGGCCCATTTTGTACCTGTGATGCTCCCGAAGGCCCCGCCTTGCCTCCATAAATGATGCACAGTAATTACACACGTCTGTACACGTACAGTGGGATCGTATTGGAGTACAAATCACAATTCATTTGTCACACGACACTCTGAATTCAATCTAGCCTCCATTATACACTGCTGATGAACTTTTTGTCAGGTACACAACTCTGTACACACTAACAAGATCCAATACAAGAACACCGTCAGAAGAGCTATTCATTTGACAATCTTAAATCATTACATTTATCTAACTGCACGACATAATAGCGAGAGCTCGTTCCAAAATGTTTGCTACCTTACTTAGCTAAATAAGAGGTGCAGTAACAGACATTTTTAATTGAATGCGCATTATAGCTAAATGAATACTGTGCCCCTCTGACAGTGTCACATCCAAAACAAACCGGGCTCTCATCTCCTGGCATGTTGATCATCCAATATGTCACATTTGTGTGTTCAGGATGACTCTGCCACCTGGAGACGAGCAGCAGAATGAAGAACAAGCAACAAGCATCACCCAAACCCAAAGCACGTCAGGTTGCACACCGCCAAACGTCCAAAAGAGGCGGAAGAAGTCCAAGAGGAGGTAGAGGATCTCATGCCATGATCTGCCGTGCATTCGGGAGCTATTCAAACCACTTCAGAGTTTCACATTTACTGTTACAAATTCAAAATTCTCCACACACCACCTTATAATAGAAAAAAAAAGTTGTTGACAATTTTAAATACAAGTTGGTTATTTTTTGAAAAAAAAAGTTGATACATTTATTACTTCCTGGATGCATTTTTTGCATGTCTATGTCGCCGTGTGTGTCTTTGGCCCTCTTACAGATACGTGTGGGTTAACTTGACAAACTGCAAGTACGAAAGCGGTAAGAATTACAATACATCAAATAAACAATGGAACGCATCTTTTACACCCACTAAAACACAGGTTTGTATTTTGAACGTCAGTGCGGCGTGCCGCTCGGCGCTACGGCCTGAAAGTGGCGACGGACGGAGACGACTGGACCTTGATGTGGTCCGACTGCTCCGTGTCTCTGGAGAGGGTCATGGCCATGAAGCAGTACCAGGTAGTCTCGCCGGAAAAGTTCGAAATTAAAGGACCAAAGTCAAATTTGAAACATTAAATTAGCCTCCATTTGTTGCCACTTCTTTGAGACGGCATTCATCATTCAAAAAGGATTCCAGATTCATATATGAAAGGCACATACCTTGGCTCAAAAGTTTGCAATGATTTATTCATCAGCATTTTAGGCCTCATTTCGAATCCATGACATAATTTTTCAAAATTACATCCATTTTCTAGACTGCTTATCCACACAAAGCTATTGTATTGTATTGTATTGTAAAGCAGCTGGAGCCCATCCCAGCTGACTTTGGATGAAAGGCGGTGTACATCCTGGAATGGTTCCAAGCCCATCGTGACTCTCAGAATTAACTTCATTCATTCATTCATTCATTCATAAATTGTCATTTCTGATGGAATTATACCTTCTACAGTAGTTGCAGCGTCATCCATCTTTGTAACCCAGAAAAAAAGAAGCCTTTTACATGTGTGTTTGCTGCATTCCAGAAGATCAATCATTTCCCCGGGATGATCGAGATCTGCCGCAAGGACACTCTGGCCAGGAACTTGAACCGCATGTTGAAGCTCTTCCCGAAAGACTACAACATCTTTCCCAGGACGTGGTGTCTTCCCGGAGAGTGCGTTTGCTTGTTTTCTACCCCACAAAGACACCTGGAGTATTTACCCCTCCTCCATTCTCTTTTGTAGCTACTGCGACTTCCAATCATACACGCGCGTCCAAAAGCAGGCCACCTTCATCTGCAAGCCAGAATCAGGCTGTCAGGGACGGGGCATCTTCATGACAAGGTCCAGTCGAGACCTTCATCCTGGAGAACACATGATCTGTCAGCTCTATATCACCAGGGTGGGTGCTCAACACATCAGAGGTGACAGTAAGTTGCATGCACTACTTTTAACCATGCAAGTACCAAGTCCTGACTCGAGTCCAATCATCTGACTCAAGTCCCTTACCTCTCCAAGACACACATACACTTGCACACTTACACATACTCAAATTGTAAATGTTTTGAATCCAGCCTTTAATCATGGACGGCTACAAGTTCGACTTGCGTATCTACGTGCTGGTGACGTCATGTGACCCGCTCAGGATCTTCCTATTCAAGGAGGGGCTGGCCCGCTTCTGTACCACCAAGTACCTGGAACCAGCGCTCAGCAACATGGTGAGGACCGGAGTTCTAAACTCGATCACTCATTCCATGACGAGAGTGACTGAAGTGCTTTTGGTATTACCACAGCATTGGAAATACGGTTTGGTAACCTTCAATTTCTCTCATTAGGACGAGGTGTGCATGCATCTGACCAACTACTCCATCAACAAGCACCAGGACAACTTCATCCATGATGACCACACTGGCAGCAAACGGTGCTTTGCCATTATAACGGGAGGGTAAAACAAGCAAGAAAAGTTCTCACCGGGGCTGTTCGGGTTCCTCCAGGAAGCTGTCTACGCTCATCCGGCAGCTGGAGGCGGAGCGCGCCGACGCGGCGAAACTATGGGACGACATCGAGGACATAATCATCAAGACGCTGATCGCCGTGCAGCCAATCCTCAAGCACAACTACCACGCGTGCTTCCCACACCACGCCGCCACCAGCGCCTGCTTCGAGATCCTCGGCTTCGACGTCCTGCTGGATGAGCGCATGCGGCCCTGGCTGCTCGAGGTACCGCTGAAACCTTGAGAGTGTACCGCACTAACCATGGACCAGAGGATGCGAAGTAGACAGTTGTCGCAGGAGATTCAATTACATTTAAAATTCTAGACTCAAAGGTAAAAGGCTTTAAGACCATCTCCAACCAGCTCGATGTTGCACATACAGTTGCACGTATTCAGAAATTTAAAGACCTTGGAACTGTCGCCAACGTTGCTGAAGGACAACCGGGATAAACAGCAAGGAACCGCTAATTTGTGTGACGTTGACAGGTGAACCACTCACCGAGTTTCACCACCGACTCGCCACTGGACCGCGAGGTGAAGGACGCCCTGCTGCTGGACACGCTGCTGCTCATCAACTTGAACGCCTGCAACAGGAGCAGAATCATCAAGGAGGAGCGCAGGTGCTCCAAGGAACGTCTGCAGGCGAGCCAGTCCAGAGCGGCAAGGTTTGACTCACGTTGCATGCCCATGTTTTGTTTGTTTGCATACTCCGAGATCACATATGGTGACCAAAAGATATGTTATGCTCACATTTTCATAGTTCAACTGCACGTTTTAAAATGGCCCTTTCATGGCGGGCAGACTAAAGCAAAATAGCATGGCGACCGAAGTCCGACTCGAGTCCACAAGCTTCTGCTTTGTGTTTGATCTCGAAGGTCCGAGGAGCTGCACAAGTGCAAGGCGGCCTCGGCCCAGCAGATGGAGAGATACGAGAGCAAACATCAGGGAGGCTTTAGGAGGATCTTCCCCAGGGAAGGAGCAGACATGTACGACAAGTTCTTCATGCAGGGAAGTTCGCTTGTGCCGACCACGGAAGCTTCGAGAGCCCGACAGGAGTGCGGCAGGTACGTCTGAACACCAGCCAGCTGCAGGGATGTCTCATATGGCCTTACAATAAAATCTCTGGATTTTTCCCCCAAAATTACATTTCTGATTTTAATAGATTTTTTTTTCCACCTTCGCACATAGTAAAAGCAAAAAAAAAAAAATGTTTGTTTTATTCCTCGGCTGAGATTTGCTTCATTTTGACTGTTCTCCAGCAGGCATTTTGCATTCGTTTACAGATGTTGTTGTTTTTTTTTTTTAATTGATTGATTTATTATAATGAAAGACTAGTAAAAGAAACTTTCTTTCATTGAGTACACTTTCAACGTTCTAAAAGATATGCATAATTTATAATTGGTTAATTGGGAATTGGTTGATTATGGATAGTTTAATTAATCATACAGATTTAGAACGTTTAAGATTAAAATCCTACACAGCCGGTTAAAAATATTAATCATAAAAATAACTGAACATGTTCCAAATAAAATAAGAACTGTTGGGGTGTTTTTGTTTGTGACCAAACAGGTGTGCCACTGCAGGAGGAGCCCTACAGTGCCACCTGTTGGTCACAAACAAAAACACCCTAACAAGAACATGAGAATGAATCGTTATAAACTATTTTATGAATAGATACATACTTGGTTGAGTCTGATTAAATTCTTTAAATATAAAAAACTGCAAGGAGTTTGTATATTTTTTTAAATATCGACTCATTCATTACGAATAATTAAATTATAAAAAATTGAATTTATTACAAAACCAAAACGGCATGACACTCACGTTTACAAATGAAAATAAAAAATGGTTGGCCCAGCCTTCCGTTTGCAACTTCAGAACATAGCGCAACAAAAAAACATATCATCTTCTTTATTGTATCATAATTGAAATTTTGTCCGAGTTGAGCTAAATGATGACTTTGCCGTCGATGCACAGGCAACTACGACAGGAGCTGCTTGACAGGCAGAGGACCGTGACCTTCGCCCGGCATCGGGACTCTCAGGGCGAAACGGCAGGGGAGCGGCCCAAACGGCCCAAACCTCGAGCGGCACCGCGCAGGCCCGCCGCCACCTACCCGGTAAGACTGCGAAGTCGCCGCAAGAGGGCGTCCACGCGCTCTTTTGTCCCAGGATAAATTGCTGGCCTTCTCTTTGACCCCACTGGCAGCATTCAAATGAGCCAGATGATGCTCGCACACTTTTAGTGCCGCCGCATGCAAATGTACAGAGCCCCAGACATGACATGTGGGGTGGGGGGCGGGATTTAATTGTGGCCACACTACAGAAATAACATCTGCAAAAAAAAATGATAATGTGAGGCCGTCAAACACTAATTTGGAATAATATGATCATTCCTGGAGTGTACCGTCTTTAGAAAAGGTCAAGTTTCTTGCAAAATGTGAGTTCCGTTTGTACCAAGTGGTTTTTTTGGGGGGGGAATGAAAATAAAGCCAGAAATGAGTATTTTGTGCACGTTACACCTATTTCATGGCAACAAATTTATATTTTGTGTTTACATGTTAGTATTTTGTGGCCACAAGTTAGTATTTTGTGCACATGTGATATGATTTTCTTGGCCGCCAATTCGTATCTTGCATGCAAATTATGGCTTTTTTTGTGACCTCAAATTGAAATGTCTTTGCCTGAATTTTGTAATTTATGTGCACACACATATTTAGTGGCAACAAATTATTATTTCCTGCTCACGTTACACCTATTTTGCTGCCACAAATTAAGCAAATGGAATCCACCTAATCCAAAGATGCGTGCCATTTGTTTACCCTGACGTGCAAATTGTTCATCCACAAATCAGCCTTTTGTGATCACAAATCACTATTTTTGTGTGCGGGTTGCGCCTTTTTTTTGGCCAAAATTTGCACATTAGGGCCACAATTTAGTGTTTCATCGGTCACAAATTAGTATTTGGTGCACACGTTACACCTATGTCAAGGCTAAAATAAGCATATCCTGGCCACGATTTAGTATTTCGTGGTCACAAATTAGTATTTTGTTGCAATAAATTTGCTTTTTATTTTGGGCAGGTTATATCTATTTTGTCACAAAAACAAGTGACATCGTTCTGCGGGGGTTATTGATAATACATGTGCAGGTCACCCTATCAAAAAAAATTTTTTTTTTTTTTTTCCCTCCTGGAGCCTCCTGCTGCAATCAAAACCTGTGAGGTGGAAGAGGAGAATGATGAAGAGGAAGAAGAGGAACGGGTCAAGGCGCTGATCCAGAGGAAGAAGCTGCTGCTGGACCTGGGCCTGGTCCAGCACATCCGCCAGCTGCTGCAGCTGGAGGGCCGCAACGCCAACAATCCCAGCCAGCACGGGCCGCGGGTCACGAAGCAAAATTTAGCGGTGACTTGCTTGTCTGTGAACACCTCGTCCAAACATCAACGTTGACTAACCTTGACTTTTCGCTGCAGCTGGACGCTTCGACGCCGCTTCCCTCAAAGGCCAAGGCATCGTCCTGCATTCTGACATCCAGGCAGGTATGTGACTGACACAAAGAATCAACAACAGTAATTAGATTGGACACTTATTATTATCATTTAAATGCAGGGAAAAAAAGGAGACATTATTCTGTGCATGCTCTCACAGACACACACACACACACACACACACACACACACACACACACACAATTTTTCGAGGGTTTTTAGAATCTCATGGCAGGCCCACTGGTGTAAGTTCCCCACCCACCCCATAAATCTGTGACATAGCGCCACCTGCGGTTTTGGCGGAGACTTCGGAGCTTGCAAATGTTTTTCTTTATTTGAGCAGAGGGTTTTCTGATCTTGGAGGAGGTGGAACGTTTGTATTTGGAAAGATGTGTGCATGCGGGCAAGATTTACGGTCTCAACTCAAGTGGAACTTGAAATGTATGTTTTCCTGTCAAAGAAAATAATAATTTCACAGATGTTTCTTGTCTTGGATCACATGTTTTGATATGACTGATCCACCAGCGATACAAAAAAAGCCTTTGTTTTTCTCTTTGCATTTCATATTTCCCTTGGGCTGTTTTTACCAAAAATCAATTGCTTTTCAAATAGCTTGACACCAAATTGCCAAGATAAGAAATACAAAGCTTGAACATTTGCGTTGGATTCATTGTATTTTTTGTATTATTTAATTGCTGGGTTTTTTTTCCCTCCAATCCATGGCAGTATTCCAGAAAATCACGAACAACACACCTAAGAAAGCTTGTCATAAATGTTGAATCATTGCTTGTAAAACATGGTCTCTTTCCTTTCTTAATGTGCTCAGATTATATGATACAGTGGTACCTTTTTATTAGTAGTGTTTTATGATTATTATTATTATTATTATTATGTTTTGCTTTGTCTTGCGAGCCAAATGGGGAAAATGCTGAAACTAAAAAGAACTGTAATGCCCTCATCCAGCCACAGTCTTATTTACAATCCCAGCTGTTTGTTGAGCAGAACAAAAAGTAATGCACATCAATAGAAAATGAGAGCACTCACAAGGAGCAAATTCTTATTTTGTATTTTAGTCAAAAGGGTTCAGGATGAATCCGATGAGTCATTCTGATTCCAAAGTGTGTTGCATTGTGCCCCCCAAGAGCTCGTTGAGGCCTTCGAGTACCATCAAGAATTTTCACACCCCACTTGAGACAGAAGGCAGCCAAAAAGTGAAAAACAAGGAATGGACCATGAATGCTGTCAGGGTCCCTGGAGCAGGTGAGGACCTACCGGACTTTGTTTTTGTTTTTTTTTTAATTCATGCTGCAGTGAAGTCACAAGAAACTGCCTAGGAAGATTTAAAGGTGGAAAAAGGATTCATATTCTGTATCTAAGTGGGATAAAATCACAACAAAGAAATAAGAGTTTACAGAGTTCATCGTGCCTCCTTTATTTGCATCATCCCCCCAATCCGCCCCACTTAAAGATAGAAGTAAAAACAACTCAGGAAATTGTTTTGGAGCAAACTACTGAACGAACATTATTGCATCAATTTCAGTCATTTTTATATTTTAAAGTTGTTGTAAATTTAATAAGTGTTTTAACCAGCACCCCCCCCCATTCCTCCCAAATGCAAGTTGTTTATTTGCAGTGAAATACTCAAAAATACTCAAGTACAGTAACGAGGTATCTCTGTGCCCGAATATTCCATGCAGGGCCCCGCTTGCAAAACGTCAGGATCTCTGACCCACGGGCCCTCGTGAAGGGGGTCGCCAAAGGACGTTGCCCTTTAGCGCAACGCGACACGGCGAATCTGCACGCGGGCCTCCTGGTTACCTCCACGCGCCCCCCGTTGCTCCGGAGACCTAGCCTTGCCCGATGCCCCCCCACCCAGCACGGTGAGGGACCTTGAAGTGGGGGGGGGGGCGCCACCGGAGACCCAATACGGCTCATAATTTCCAACAAAGTCAAAATACACCTGAAGGAGTTTTATTTTTATGTTGCTTTTTTTCTGGGGGGGGGGGGTGCCAATTAAAACACAAACAGACCTCAGGGCATAAACCACTCACTGGGACTAGGGAAATAAATTCATATTTAATTCATATGAATTAAGGTCGTTATTGCAGAAATTGGTCTAGAAATGGCCTTTCCAAATTTGATAAACAACTAAAAAATGAATTAAATGGGGCATTGTCGTCATCATGAGGCTATTTCTAATTCAAGAAAATGTCGTCTTATATCGGAAGCACTTTCCGACTCGTGTATCATATTGCATTTTTTTCTTCCTACTCTGACCTTTTTTATTAAATGAAAATCCACGTGGTAGCATTTTGTCAGAGGCCATAAAACTTTACAACGTTTGTCAGCTGCTTTGTGTGCGCTCCGAAAACAAACAATAACAACAAAAACACGACAAATTGGCCAAAACAACACTGCAAAATACTAAAAATGTATTTTAAGTTTTTTAGAAAATGACGGCTAAATCGTCCTGTTTGAAACGAAATCGATTCTTGTGCTGCGCAAAACATTTAAGATTGCCTTTGTATTTTTACTCAGCAATTTTAAAAGAAAACGAATAAAAAGATTGCCCTCGATGAGAAAATAATTCGGGCATTCTTTAATGAAATATGTTGTAACGATAATTCCACTTGAATTAATTAGCATGCCGTTTCAGATTTGACGTCTTTATTTGCGAACATTTTGACCTTATTTCCTGGGAGTTTTAGGGGTGGGGGGGGGGGGCTTAAAAAAAGAAAGGGACACAAAGATGGAATGTGTTTCAGGAATTTATGGTTTTATTGCGTGTGTAAATTCCGGAAATCCTCTTTCATGCTGGCCCACGGCTGGAAAAGACATTTGAGGTAAATGAGAAGTCCAAAATATTGAGAATTATGAACAGAACATTTTGAAGACATCTACGGGGAATTTAATGCGAATCCAAGCAGGATGAACTTTTTGACTTTAACGGGAGAAATGAATTAAATTTGAGAACTACAAGAAAAAATATCTGGCCTGAAGAATTTGTGACTGGTGGAAATAATAGGATTTTAAGAAGCCTTAATTTTCGTTTTATTATTGTTTGGCTATACTGAATGTTTTTTTTTTTTACCTTTGCTTTGTTCAAAACCAAACCTTGATGGCCGATTCACCATCTCCTGCACGAAATGTCGAAAATAAAACAAGTGACTCTTCCGTATCTTCATTCTATATTTGAATATTATTTCCAGGCTCGGAGGAGACTGAAAATGGCGCACGTTTAAAGGGCTGCACTTTATGAAAATTTACAACTTTGCCGTTGCAAGTTTTACGACTTGTGCGGCTCGGGGATTGGCTGCCTCGGGATCATGTGCACGGCCACAATGACAACTTCTTGTTCCCCAACAGCTCCTCGTGCAGCTGCTTCTTGCTTCTTATACAACCTCGCGCTTATCGCAGCACCTTTTTTTTTTTTTTTGGGGGGGGGGGCTCTTGGGGCTAAAACGGCCCAAAACTGGAAAGGATTTGGATTTGGGCTCGGAAGTGGACTGTGTGTTTTATACTGAGGATACGTGAGGTGTCATGGCGCCCTGTGCAAACTGGGATTCTACTGGACCTTCTTGGGCAAAACTGGACACGTGTGGTGGGGGGCACACGGTGGCACGGCTGATGGATGCGGCAGTAAGGTAAGGCCCGTGCGTGTTGTGCATGTGTGGGGTGGGGTGGGGTGGGGGGGTTATTTTGTTGCTATGTGCACCAGGAAAGATGCTGCAGTGCATGTCAAAAAGCAGATATTGTGGTTGGCGGCTCGGGGATTGGCTGCCTCGGGATCATGTGCACGGCCACAATGACAACTTCTTGTTCCCCAACAGCTCCTCGTGCAGCTGCTTCTTGCTTCTTATACAACCTCGCGCTTATCGCAGCCCCTTTTTTTTTTTTTTTGGGGGGTGCGCTCGTTGGGACTAAAACGGCCCAAAACTGGAAAGGATTTGGATTTGGGCTCGGAAGTGGACTGTGTGTTTTATACTGAGGATACGTGAGGTGTCATGGCGCCCTGTGCAAACTGGGATTCTACTGGACCTTCTTGGGCAAAACTGGACACGTGTGGTGGGGGGCACACGGTGGCACGGCTGATGGATGCGGCAGTAAGGTAAGGCCCGTGCGTGTTGTGCATGTGTGGGGTGGGGTGGGGTGGGGGGGTTATTTTGTTGCTATGTGCACCAGGAAAGATGCTGCAGTGCATGTCAAAAAGCAGATATTGTGGTTAAAGGCGCGTGCACGCCTGGCCCGGGGGGGCTGCAGGTGAGGCGAGCACGCGTAGGTCCATTTTGTCGATGAGGATCGAGTTTGTGGTTGGAGAATTTTGGATGGATTTATTTTTGCTGTGAAATATGCTTGCTCTGTCTGTTGCGTTCAAAAACAATCGGGGAAAAGAAATATTCAAGAAGCTTTATTGTCGATTACATGTTGTAGAAATGCAGAGAGCAGTTCTCTAAAGATGAACGGGATGAAGTATTGAGTGTAAAAATGTGGCCTTGTAAAGTAAAAATCAAATAAAACATCCCGAAAATGTAAAGTGAGGAAAATAAGGCTTCTTGACTCATTAAAACAACAGTAAATATGAATATTTCAGTTTCAGTTTCAGTTTCAGAAAACTTTATTTATCCCCGTGGGGCAATTAGAGTATTCACAGCAGCAAAGGAGCCGCTGGAAAGGCAGCCACTCTCGCGGCGTCATCCTGAAGTCAAAATAACAAAAATAACACGACACACAGGACACAGACAGTTGTGCAATCTTCACCACTTTCCTGCATACACTTTGTTGTCTGAAGCAGTTATAGACGAAAGAGGAGAGGATCAGAGTGTATGTATATGTATATCAAACTTGATTGCTGTCGTTCTGCAGTCGCCATCTTGGCTGCTGAGGCCTGCATATAATTAACCTGAAATATTGCTTTTTTAAAAATAGTATTTGTTGTTTTGGTGTTTTTAATGCTGCCTCGTTATAATCGTTTGTGTTGTGTTTTACTAAATATTCCACACGACTCAATGGATTGATGGTGCATTCGAGATTTGCATTTTTGTTTGGAAAAATGTCTGCATCCACGATGAATTGAAGTGTAAACATCACAATATTCATTTAAGGGAGCAATTGATGATCATTGAAGCAATCTGGCCTCATCGATCAGGGTGAAAGAAAAACATCAAACCAATCATGTTGTCGCTAATGATGTCATCGATCGGCGTTCCCGTGAAAGACGCGATTGGGATGATTGGCGTGTCGAGTGATGATTTGGTGCTGATGATTTGGACGGAATTTTGGAGTTGAACGCGAGATGATGACGATGTCCTACACGCTAACGATCGTGCGTTTTCCACGCACTCGATTTGGAGGCACCCGGGACCCGGTGCGCGCAACAAGAGCCCCCCCACGGGCACAGTCGTGCACGCGCGGACGCCGGTGATTGGCCAGAGGTGGATCAGATGGTACATTTCCCCTCTGTGTTCAGTGGCACCTCACAACCACCCCCTCCTCTCAGCAAAAGGCAAATCTCCGATAAAGTAATGGCAAAAGCACTTGGACTATAAAAGACAACAAATCATTTTCCTCCGGAGTGCGCCCCGTTGTCCACCCAATGAGTTCCTATTTTGTCAACTCAACTTTCCCCGTGTCTCTGCCGGGAGGACAGGACTCTCTCCTGGGCCAGATCCCCCTCTACACGTCGGGATACAGCGACCCGCTGAGGCACTATTCCGGCGCGGCCACCTATGGAGGCGCTGCCGCCGCCGCCGCCGCCGTGCAGGACAAAGTCTACCCGGCTTCTTATTACCAGCAGACGGCCATCTACAGCCGGGCCGCCGGCGGGGCTCCGTGCGACTTCAACCCGGCGGGGGGCTTCTATAAAGACGCCGAGGGGTCGTGCGCTTTCTCCGGCCGGGACGACGCGCCACCGCCGCCGCTCTTTGGGGCTCAGGAGCACGCGCAGCGCAAAGGCGAGTGCGTGGGGGAGCAAGGCGCGGGCATGAGCGTGGACGACAAGTCCTCCGCGCTCATCTACCCGTGGATGCAGAGGATGAACGCCTGCTCGGTCGGTGAGTGGCACCCGCGCACGCACGCACGCATGCACGCACAAGCTCCCACGCGCGTGTTTGCCTTGGTTCGGCACGTTTGCTTCGCGCGCCTCAAGCTGCGCGTTGAACCACGCGCACACGCACACGGGCCTGCAAGAGCCAAACAAACAGTTGTCGTGACTCCTATGGAAGACGAAAAGTAAAAAAAAAAAAAAAAAAAAAAATGGTAGCCGGAGACGTGAAACTACCAACGCGTTAAAAATACTCTTCAAGCGTGGACTAATGCAATTCTGTCCGCTAACACACGTATACTATATGATGTCATTATTTACATGCATGCAAAATTATCTTTTTTAAAATTGATTCAGAAATAGAACGAGAGTTGCACTGATCTAGAAGTGTGTGTTTTTAAAATGGATGCAGCAGCACCAGGCATGCGCACTAATACGCCTTTTCCTGACGTTGCAAATATGCACGTAATGTTTACATTTTATATAATTGCACCTCACCATACTCGAGTGCTAAATGTTACCATTGTGAGATGATTAGATTTTTTTCTTGTTTTTATTGCCTGGTTTTGCCTTATGTTTTAACTGGAACAGTAGAAGTATCTATCACCCTTCAAAACTGCTGGGTTAAAAATAACCCTAATTTTGTTATTTTTAAAGCTATCTATCTGTCTAGCTATACAAAATGAAAAGGTTAAATAAACTTCAGCCCGGTACGCGCGCAATGCAAATCATGTATCCGCACGATCAAAACAAAAGCGTGACCCAATCGTGTGTGTGTGTGTGTGTGTGTGTGTGTGTGTGTGTGTGTGTGTGTGTGTGTGTCTGTGCGCGCGTGTGTGTGTGTGCGTGTCCCTCCGTCCGCACGCAGGCCCGTTCGGCACCAGCGGTCGCAGGGGCCGCCAGACGTACACCCGCTACCAGACGCTGGAGCTGGAGAAGGAGTTCCACTTCAACCGCTACCTGACACGCAGGCGCCGAATAGAGATCTCGCACGCGCTGTGCCTGACCGAGAGACAGATCAAAATCTGGTTCCAGAACCGCAGGATGAAGTGGAAGAAGGAGAATAAGCTGCTCAACCCGCCAAAGACGCCCGAGGAGGAGGAGGAGGAGCAGGCGGAGAAGAAGAGTTAAAAAAAAAAGGACACTCGACGTGTACAAAATATGCTGTAGATATTATTCATGTGTGGCGTACTATCTTCTAGAGCTGCTTTTAGACCTCTCTGTGTGCTCTGTCTTGGTTTAGGGACTATGCAAACATGTACAGAAATTTGTAGTGCTTTTTTGGACCATGTCGTTCCCCGTATGTACGTCGTGTTGTTGGCCTCTGTACGTGCACGTGTTGTACTTGTTCTTCCAGCCTGTACATAAAATGTCAGCTTTATCACCATCTCATTATTTATTGCTATAACGTGTTTGATGCAATATTTTGTTCAGGAAAAAAAACTGTACATAGAAATAAAAGGCCTTTTGATGTATAACGGAAAGACTGCTGTTCTTTTTTTTTTTTCATTTTAAATATTACGTATGACAAGAATAAGTGTGAGGAGTGAAACAATCGAGGTAGAGCCGCATGAGTGTCGAATCGGATGACGGATGACTCCCGAGGCCCCGTGACAAGACGGAGGCCGCTTCCCCTTCCGGCCGCGAGATGGCGCCCTCGCCCCGCGCGGCCATGCCGGTACGCGCAGCGGGGAGGCACCATTGACTGGAGCCTAACGACCATTATTTCGTCATCATTTGTAAGCGGCGAGCATGAATTACCTCTTGAAGTCATCAGTGAGGATTTACGACTGGTCAACAAAGGCACGTGATTCCCGAGCGCGCTCCCATATTTGGCGGCATACCTGGCAAAGTACAGTAGGGCTTCATTGCTTATAATTCATGATTGCGTCCATAAATCGTGCAAGCACACAAGGATTATAGCGACAAAGATCTACAAATCGAGGCTTTAAAAAAGCAAGCAAATGAGCTCGTACTTTGTAAACTCGTTCTCAGGGCGCTACCCAAATGGCTCCGACTATCAGTTACTAAATTATGGGACTAACGGCGCAGTGAGCGGCTCCTTCAGAGACCCTGGCACCATGCACTCCGGGTCCTTCGGCTACAACTACAATGGCATGGACCTAACCGTGAACCGAGCCACAAGCGGCGGAGGCGCTGGCGGAGGAGGCGGCGGCGGCGGTGGCGGCGGACACTTCGGGGATGACGCCCGGGGCTTCGGCTACCGCCAGACGCCCAATTGCTCGCTGTCGTCCCCGGAATCGGTGCAGCCTCCGCCGCCGTCGTGCGCCACCGCCGGCCGGGACCCGCGGGAAGTGAAGAGCCCCTCCCCGGCGTGCGAGCGGAGCAACACCTCGGCGGCCACCAAAAGCGCCAACAACGGCGGATTCACGGACATCGACGACCCCGCCGCCGCCGCTGCCACCGACACCGAGGACCGCGGTTCGGGCTCGGGGGCCGCTCAACGGGCGCAGGAGCCCAGCCTGGCTACCTCGTCCGCCCCCGCCGCCAACGAGTGCCACGCGCCGCAGATCTTCCCCTGGATGAGGAAGCTGCACATCAGCCACGGTAAATAAACCTGCCAGGTGTTTCTCGAGTGAATTTCCAAATCGAAATCTTATTTGATCCTCTCAGATATGACCGGACCAGACGGCAAGCGCGCCCGGACCGCGTACACCCGCTACCAGACGCTGGAGCTGGAGAAGGAGTTCCACTTCAACCGCTACTTGACGCGGCGGAGGCGAATAGAGATCGCTCACGCGTTGTGTCTTTCCGAGAGACAGATCAAAATCTGGTTCCAGAACCGCAGGATGAAGTGGAAGAAGGACAATAAGCTGAAGAGCATGAGCCTGGTGACGGGCGCAAGCGCCTTCCACAACTGAGCCAAGACCGCCGACCTCCGCCCCCGCCATGGCCAACCTCTGCAGCCGCTGCATATGGAGGTGAAAGCGTTCTAATAATTATAATAATAATAATGATAACAAAACGGAGAAAAAAAATAATTGTAACGCTTTGAAGCGCAGCACCTTGCAGCATGCTATTGTGATAGAAGACAAAAAAAGTATCTTGTGGTTCTTTTTAGTGCTAGCGTGTAGGTGTCATGTCAGATTGATGTAAATATTCATATTTGTCTCTTGGACGTGAGCTCTTTCTTGAAGTGGAGTGTTTTAAGACAAAAAAAAAGTCAGAATAATAAGAAAAAATAAAGCTGCTGCCATTTGAATGTAAACATGGGCCCATTGAGAAGGCTTGTCGTGCATCGGTTTGTTTAGTGCGGACGTGGGTGAGCGCGTGTGTGTGTGTGTGTGTGTGTGTGGGTGCGTGTGAGAGCGCGTGTGTGTGCGTGATGTCAACTTTGTTTTCTTCTCGCCAACAAGCTTTTTGTATGTGAACTCATAGCGCTTGGAAATAAAACTTTCTCTCTCACGCGTGACTTTTCTGACACTTTTTTTCCGCCTTGCTGTGTTTTATCAGATAATAATGAAATCAAAGTGACTTACCTTGTGGTGGTAAAACGTCTCCGCGCCTGTTTTCCACGATTCTATCTCGAGAAATTTCCTCAAAAGAGAAGCAGAGATTGTCTTATAAGCGAGTACAAGTAAAAAATCCCTCTTTGCAAAGATTGTAAAGGCCCTATATGACATACAACAGTCGCGGCAAAGTCACGTGAGCTCCATAAAGTTGCTTTTATGGTTTTGGGGAGTAGACAATGTTCAATATAATTCACGCGGGCTTGAATGAGAGTGACGGCTTAACGGCGTGCAGGGGACCGAGCGCGCACGGACGTTCATATATGTGGACTCGCAATGTTTCAATAAAAGTATCGAGAGGGCCTGCGTTTTTATTGCCTTTTAATCGCATCTAATTCCATTTCAGGTTACATCGCGCTTGCCTCCACATTTTACGCAGTTAAAGAGCAATTATTTGACTTTTTATTATCGGCTGACAATATTCCTTTTGCATTAAAAAAAAACACACCGCTGTAACAATTACATTTGTTTGCGTGTGTGAAGAACTTGAGAATAGTTCTGCAGTGATTGATGCCGACCAGGCGAGTCACTGGACGGCCAAAGGTGGTACACGGGCCGCATCCAAGGACGTGAAACACATCAGGCCTGTTTGTCTATTGTCTCACTTCAAGAAAGAGAAGTTCAAAACTGAAAAAAAAGTGAGCTCAACCCTGGACATTTTGCACATATTCATAACTATATTAAGTGGCAATTTGGCCTTCCTGTAACGACTATTGCATATTGATAGGGCTAATGTGGAGCCGGATGTCATGCATTATTCATGATAGCGGGATCATCCGGGGGTCAGGGGACCAAATGGGAGCTGACATGCTCTTGCACTGTCACAGTGCAGAACAATATTTACAATTATGTACTATCATAGGCAGCAAATTTGGGCAATCGCGTGCAATAGTTTCAGCCACAATTCATATGTAATATACTTAAATGTATATATATATATATATATATATATATAAACAGAAATAAAAATACTTTAGCCCTCACAAAAGCATGTAACTAATTTTAAGAAATAACAGCCTCGGCTGACAAACAAGTACCGACTTGTTTGACCATTACCATGCAATAATTAAAGATCATTATATCCTGTCAATGAGTCTTGACTGATTAATTCAAATTCTTTTCATTATGATGAGGAAACAAGTGAAATACGCGCTTAGATTTTGTTAATTGATCAGAAACGAGAGGCAAGAGGTGATGTAATGAGACCTGGCTGGCAGCAGAGGGCGCCTCAGACCGGCCTGGAGGATGATGGATGTTTTTTTTTTTTTTTTTTTTTCTGCTCGGGGTTCTTATCTTCGACAGCCAAAAGGGGAGGAAAGGTGGTGTGGGGGTCATGTAGGTTAGAGAAGCGGGGGCTTTCTTTTGTATTAACATTTGGATCCTTTTTTTCTACCCATGCAGCACCAGCAACAATTGTTGGGTCAAAAAAAAAAAAAAAAGTTCTGGGCCAGAAAGGCACCGACTCCCACTTGGGTGAGTTTGACACTTTTTTGTTGCACAAAACTTCAAAAATGGAGTGGTTTTGTACAAAAACAAAAAAAATCCAACAATAAACTGGGTCAAATTGACCCAAGTAGTGGATGGACCCGTTTTGACTCATACTTTTTGACACAGCTGTTTCTTGAGTGCACACACTTGGATGTTTTGCGAGATAATGAGCCAGTAGGAAGACACTTAACGATTTAAGTGGTCCTCTTCAGTGCTAAAGTACCTTCAGGGGTTGAGTTTTGTTCAGTGATGCACATTTTTTAATTCATTTGAAAAGGACACTGTCGGATTTGTTTTTTGAAGCACAGACATTTGCTGAAACATTGTGTGCCATATTTTTTTTTCACTTCATACATTAGTCCACACAAATGAAAAATAGGAATGGAAAATTATGACATAATTTACCTTCAGTCTGGAAAATTACAAACCAGACCATATTTCCACAGCATGAAAAACACATTCATATGAAGTGACAGAAATTCGAGAATTGATTCAATAATTTGACCTCTGACAATATCGGCCTTTCTTATGGTGGCAATGTTCCCTTATTCAAACTTCTCCACATGAATTCCAAACACCAAAGCAATTTATGTATTTTCTTTTTTTAGGACAGGATGTGTTTTCAACATTGACGAGTCCATTCATCATGATAATTTCACTTTTATGATATGTTTGGGTTTTGCAAATGTCCCATATCACAAAGCAATTGGGATCAACTGGGAAGCATCGTCTGCGTGGAATCACAGATTTCAGAATTGCCTCTAGTGCACTTGAGGCAAACATTTTCCCAATGTGCTCCCTCAAGGAGTTAATTGCGTTTAATCAACTATTCATGGTGCAATTGAATGCCTTGTAATTACAAAAATGTGTATTTAATATCAAGTTATGGTTGCTTTGAATCCAATTTTGTCTTGGTTCACGCAAGTACATCTTGTTAGCATGTAGATGTGATTTTTTTTTTTTTAAATCATGTATTGTATGAAGGCTGAGGACTGGGCGAAGACCCAAATCGGGAGAGCAATGACAATTAAAAAAAAAAAATGTTTCAAATGTTGTGCTATTTAAGGCAAGCATGCTATGTGTGCTAAGCTAACAAAGGTGAATGGTAAAACGTATCAAATACTGATGTGATTCAATAGCTACTTCATAAAGCTTCCGATTAATATTTCAATAGACTCCCATCTCAGATATTTTAAGTGTTTTTGGACTCGCTGTTTAGAAATTTCGGATGTCAACAAGTATGGAATGTAACTTGGTGTTTCTCAAAGCGTATTACGGCCTTCCTCTAGTGGTACTTTTAAGAATCACTGAATTGAATGTTTACTTTGTGTGTGTGTGTGTGTGTGTGTGTGTGTGTGTGTGTGTGTGTGTGTGTGTGTGTCCTAAACATTTTCTTAATCCAGTACACTACATTTCTCAAGTACAGTTCAGTTATATTTAACTTGTATATTGATTACATTTGCATTTAACCTATAGGGACTGTTTATTTTCAAATCTTGATGTCATTTTGGGAATTGAACTTCATTTTCTTACGTTTCCTATGTTTAAGTGGAGTTCAAACTCTTTATAATGTAACACTGTCTGGCAATAATAAAAACACCTTTTAGAACACTTGGGCCTACTATGCTACTGTAGTCTAATGTCGTCATTATGCTACTGGAGTAAAAAGTTTAAGAAGCAATGTACTTATAGAAATATATTTTCTGCGATTACATTTGAACTTTTCCGAGTTGCGTGCGCTTGATTGGCTCTCCCGAATGGCTGCCTTGCCTCCCTGTGGTCCATGAGTGCAGAAGATGGCGTGTGTGAAAGTTGCCTTGAATGAGGCCATTGTTCTGCGCATCATTTGTCACCTCCTCCATTCACGTCTGCACTCCACACGAGCAGTTGGAGTGTGGAGGGGCACACACGCACATAACGGGCGTGGACTGCCTCTCCACTATGGGCATGGATTATGCGCGTGCGCGTGCTTTCCAGTTGTGGGAAATGAGAGGAGGAAAAATAGGACAGGCATAAAGATGTGGATCTGTTTGAAGAGTCAATCAAAAAGAAGAATTTTGGGGTTGCATCTTTGAAGTACACGTGAGCATCGTTATCTTAAAATTGGAATATGTATTAAATTCTAATTTTTTGAGTATGACTGTGGGATATTATGATTATAGTCATAATATTAATGGCCAGTGTGTTCTATCAAGCTGTGTGTACGTCTGCCTACTACACACTCTCACACACACACACACACACACACACACACACACACACACACACACACACACACACACACACAAAATAATCATATGCGGGCTCACTGTAGAAAAACAAGGTAACAATTTGCATGGATCTTTTTAAATTATTACAATTTAGCCATTACTGGATTAATGCCGTTATATACTCAAATAGATGGAAAGAAAATTCATTCATCACTAAAATAATTGAGAAGTCAGCAAATTTGGGCAATCATTATAAAGTAAGTAGGAGTGTCTGGGATGAAACATGACTTGGAGAGAATATGTTTTTTTGTTTCGTCGCTATTTTCATAACGCCAACTATTCATTTTTTTCCATACATCACGTGTTTTATGGTTTGTTTGTATGCTTATGAGTGCGGTCTCAAATGAGATGACCTGAGAGCAATCGATCTAATCACTGACTCCTGGGCGGGGGGGGCCCTGCTCATTATGTGACGTCAGACCGAAGCGTTTCTCCTGTTACTGCCACGGGGGTTAAAATGCGTGTATGTTTTTTTTTTTTTTTTTTACACACTTGTCCGGTTTTTACATGACAGATGAATTATGATTAAACGGCCAGGTCACACCTCGGTGACGAAAACGACTCGTTGATGTTCGTTAAAAACCTCGACCAGCCAATCACATCCATCGACATGCACAAGGTGAAGACAAGAGTTCTAAAGTGTCCCAAATCAATGTTGCGTCACTAAAGCGCGTCCAGGTCTCTTTTCGTCGAGCGTCTGCAAATGTCCGGAAGTGTTCTCATTCTTGTTTGTATTATCGCGATTGTACAAATATCATGTTGAATGCATAGCCAGGCAAATTTTGAGCTGGGTTATGAGGTCGGCGTTAAATACGACGGCCATCAGATGATTTTAAGAGCAGTCAAGAGGACCCTGCAGTGCAGGTATAGTGCTTATCTGCCAGCCACTTAAATAGCAAAACACTCCATCTTGATGGCTCTGGCTGCTGTTTAATTTCCACAAAGAGGCCATTGAGTGTTCATTAAAATAAGAAAAAAGATCGGTCTTATCATTGTTATCACGGGCTACATTAGCTCGTTCGCATGCATGATGACCACAAACGTTTTTTTTTTTTTTTTTAATCCGCTTCTCCCGTCTCGTCATACATGCACGCGCAACACTCACGCGCAGACAGACGGAGCGCAGGGCGGTGTGTGTGATAAGGGTGCGTGTCACAAAACTGTCTACTCCGTCTGCGTGCACGCAAACATCCGCAAATGCTGAATCCCGACTCGGCCAGCAGGATATTTGAGTTTTTATCTTATGAAATAATAAGAAGTGTATCGGGTTGAGGAGAGGCGTCGTTGTTTGCACGCGCGCGCGTGGGGATGAATGGAGCTTTCCGAGGTAAGGCGGCCGCATGCAGACGCGCTGATGTGTCTTTATGATTTACGAGCCTGACTCGAGGCTGCTCGGTTCAAGCAGAGTTCATAAAGCTGCATGCCTCCACACTTCTTATCCCCCCCCTTTTTTTTTTTTTTGCTGCTGCTTCACCTCATTAAGAAGACAGTGGTGATGCATGGAAACATGTTTACATTTTTTTTCCCTTTCCACGTTGGATTTGAACAAAAGCTGCCCCGGCACAATGGGGGTCTTGTTGAAGGTTATATCATCTCGAAAAATAACACATTATTGTTACTCCATCAAAATGCGATTGCTGATATTTTGTTGATACGCAATGGAAAGAAAGGCAGAAACCAAAACGATTTCATGTTGTCGTTTTTTTAGAGTGGGTATAGGCTATATTTATTGGGATCTTGTCAAGCATTTAGTTTTCCTTAATTAAAAAAAAATCCAATGAAAGATTCATTTCAAATTATTATTACTTCGCACATTTATTGAACAGGGACAAAGCACATTGGGATCTTGTCAAGCATTTAGTTTTCCTTAATTTAAAAAAATCCAATGAAAGATTCACTTCAAATTCTTATTATTTCGCACATTTATTGAACAGGGACAAAGCAGACTGATTGACGTAAATGCGCCACAGTCAGCCAAGGGGCGATTAACCATCGTTTTCTTTGTTTTAAAATTTTTTAAAAAGCATAATAAAAAAATACTATAAAGTTATTCAACCCTTTTAAACATAAAGAACATTAACAAAAAGAAAAGTGTTTAAAAATATTAAAAATGACATGTCCTTTTTAACAAAATAAGCATGACAGGTTGGCTGATTCAAATGCGATGTTTAAATTCTATTCCATAGTGGGCCATGTCAAAAATAAACACTTGAGGGTATTATATGATATTTTGAAACGGGCATGAATAAAAACCAATATGTGCTCCTTTAAAACTGCTGGGTTGAAAACAGCCCATATTGGGTTATCTTTAAGGATTAGGCTTGAACCCATTTTGGCTTGGAAAAGGTGACATTTTAGATAACACATGCTGACTTCTTTTTAACCCAGTTGGTTCTTTTTTTTAACCCAATTAGACTTGGACTAGGTAAAAATGAAAATAATTATTGGGTCGCCCACTTTTTATCCAATTAGACAAAAGTTAGTGGAAAAGTTAACGTTTGAAATAACCCATATTGGAGTGTTCAGGTAACCCCTATTGTTTGTTTCTTTGGTTGGTTTTTGCTGGGTACACCTAGGAAAAGTAAAATGACCCATTTTGAGTTTGAACCCATGTTCTTGTTGTTGTTTAAACTCAAATTTGGGTCATTTTAAACCAGCAGTTTTAAGGTGTCACAGAAACTTTGAGCTCAGCCTGTGTTAATCTCGAGCATGCCTGTGTGCAGGCTATTCATGTCAGCGCACTATTGAGTTGATAAGATGGATCATTTGGTCTCCTCCCTGATTCTGCCTTCTTTCAGGCTCTCTCCAAAGCTGCCATGTGACATTTTGGCTGCCGGAGCCGCGTCACAAGGTCAAAGGGCCTCGCTGTGTGTGTGTCATGGAGAGCAGCCAGCAGCAAAGACAGACGCATGAGGAGCAGCAGCAGCAGCAGCAGCAGAAGCAACAGAACTTCTCACTGTGTGCTGCGTTTATGTGCAGCAAGCAGACAGTGGATCGCAAGTTTTGTGCGAGCAAAAGCATTTTCCCCTGGATGAAAGAGTCCAGGCAGGCCAAGCGCAAACTCGACAGCAGGCTGACAGGTTTGTTTCACGATCCGCAACGTAACATCAATCAATGCAATAGTTTGTTTAATACAAAGGAAATACTTCAAGTATGAGACAAATGAAATCACCATTCAGATCAATCAGTGCAACATTTAAATAGACGTCAGATCAGTAGCTAATAATAATAATATACAAGTGAAGTGTAATACAAGTCAAATATTCAAATACCAAAGCAGGATAAATGGTCACAGATAATGCAATTAAAACGGAAAAATAGATATTTTTAAATTCACAGCATCAATAAAAACTATGACACCTGAAAAATAAATATGATCATTATATATAGGCGAGATTAAAATTTTTGATAATAACACACCATTTCAGTCAGTAAAATCAGAAATTAATGTTTATTTAAAACACCCACAGCTGGATACAAAGTGCTGTCCATAAGTTAAAAAGTCAGACATATTTTTTAAAAAAAAGCAAAACAATGAATTAATAACATTAAACACAATAAAACAATGCCGAGTGGAAAGCCAATTCATAAATAACCAACAATAACGCTTTCAACAAAGCTAAAAAAAAAAACGCAGCACTCTGCAATTATGATAACGTTGTCGGTATGCTTTGGAGATTAAAAAAAAAAAAAAGTGTGTGTGGTTTGATTGTACTGTTGGTCTGGCAGACCTTGCAAGCGTCACCAGCACCACCGACTCTCCCAGCTCCAGCACGCCGGCCTGCAAGCGCACTCGCACGGCGTACACCAGCGCGCAGCTGGTGGAGCTGGAGAAGGAGTTCCACTTCAGCCGCTACTTGTGCAGGCCGCGTCGGCTCGAGATGGCCGGCCTGCTCAATTTGCAGGAGCGGCAGATCAAGATCTGGTTCCAGAATCGCCGGATGAAGCAGAAGAAGGACGAGAGGCTCCAGCAGCAGCAGCAGCAGCAGCAGCCACACGGCCTTGCCTCTGCCTCCTCCTCCTCACCTGGCTCGTCCCCCTCCGCCCCGGGTAGCCCCACTCTGTCCAGCCTCGGCTACGTGCATTTGGGCGGGGACTACCAACCGACCTCGCTCCGGCCCCAGTCCCAGCAGCAGTGGTCGGATTATCCCGCTCCGAGCACCGCGTTTGACGCGCGCCCCCGCACGCACAGCGCCGCGCATGCGCAGAGTCTAGACGAGGATTTTCAGTCATCTTATTTGTCGGCTTGCAGCCCTCCAGACAGAATCATGCACGCTCCTAAACTCACGCATTTGTAATAGTGCGTCCATATACGTGCATGCACTTTTGTTATTATTGTAAAGGCATTAGACATTTCATTCATCTAATGCAGAAGCGTAAAACTGATGTTTTTTTTGTAACGTAGAATTCCCCCTCAGAGGGCCGCAGCACTGACTCATCGCATCGTGAAGTTAACGAAGATAATTTAACGATAAAAAAAGGACTCCTGCTTGAATTTTTAAAAATGGAAGATAATTTGCAGTTTGGCTACAAATTCCAGCAGGATGCAAGAGTGAACGCCTTCTACTGGTATGTGAAAGAGTCACCAGTTCAGTTGTATTTAACTTTTTGGTAAAATACATTTGTATTCGTTTTTGGATTTATTTTGGTACAATTTCTATTTCAATTATGTGCAATACATTTTAATTGAATCACTGTTTAATTCTCTTTTCTTAACAACAAAAATACTTTTTTGGAGTAAAAGCTCTGTCACATTTTCGATGAACATTTAGGCCTACTACACTGCGGTATTGAAATGTTGGACATGGCGATCGAAGAGCAAAATATTTTTGGGTGGTATTATTTAAAAACAACCACTGAACTTAATGCATTTATTGACTTTGATATGGGCCTAATTTGTGCGTAAAAGTAAGAGGAATAAAATTCGTTTGTTTTTAATGTAGAGCACTCATTACAAGGCCCTAAAAGAAAAGTCAGCCTGTGATAAGAATACATTTGACATGTGAGAAGAGTGTCATTGTTCTTTTGAGGGTCACAGAAGCTGCCTTTTTTTTAAGAGCACATGATGGATCACTATGCGGTCTTCTGGCACAGTCAGTCAAAAAAAAAAAACAAGGCCCAACAACACATCCTTCAATTCTGCAGAGAAAAGTACAACCACGTTAAATGTTGCATTCCACTGACAGCTTCACGACCCCAAAAAGATGAACGGCTGCTTGAAAAGTATCAAGGCCACATTTAAAGACATGATTTCCACCCCCCAGTTGTTTAGAATTAGAAACGGGGACTTTAATTTGGAAGAGCGGCATTTTTTTCCAAGTCATGCACGACGGCGAGCTCATTAAGAATTTTAGAGGGGCAATTACTTGTCATTCGGCCTGCTCGACGTTTGTGTTCTTATCAGATGGATGAGCGCGTTTGATTGAAGTGTTTGTCATGCAAATGCGAGCCGCTTGATGGACGAGCGCGACGGACGTGACAGAGAAGCCGGCGGGCCGCGCCATTGGCCGGTCGCGGGTCACGTGTCGTGTCAGGAAGGTGATATGAGGGGTGGAGGGCACTTTTTACAGCTTTGACATACTACCTCCGGGGTTAGGGCGATTAATGACTTCTCTGGTGTGAGTGTCCGCGATGAATTCCTACCTCGACTACCCGCTCTGTAACCGCGGGCCGAACCTTTTCAAAGCCGGCTACCACAACCTCAACCACGGATACGTGACGCCCAACGCGGATAGTTACGGTCAGGAAGGCCACCAGAACCTTCCCTTGCACCACCACCACCACCACCAGACACACGTCAACCTGGACCTGCAGTATGCGCCACCCCCGCCGGGTAACTCGGTGTACGGGTCCCCCGTGGAGTACGGACACCACCAGTACGGCCTGCCCCCCGAGCAGGAACGGGGCTACACGCACGCACAGGTCTCGCCTCTCGGAACCAACATGCCGCCTTACACCGGGGACAGCTGCAGCAACGCCGGCGCACAGTACGTCCACTACGGCGGTGCGGAGCAAAGACCACCGGAGTACCCTCCAGAAAATGTTTACACGGCCCAGCACAAGGACGCGGATCAGGCTGAGGAAACATCTAAAACTTTCGACTGGATGAAAGTGAAGAGAAATCCTCCCAAAACAGGTGAGCTGCTCCGCGCAAAGCGATGCGTAAAAAAAAAGTTGATCCGCAAACTAATGTTTTGTCCACTTTTCATTCATTCACCCCAAAAGTTTCACGTTTTCCATTCCATCCATTTTTTTCTCTCTCTCCTTCCTCCCAGCAGCGGTTGTGTGCGAGTTCGGTGTCCCGGGCCAGCACAACGTGATCCGGACCAACTTCACCACCAAGCAGCTGACCGAGCTGGAGAAGGAGTTCCACTTCAACAAGTATTTGACTCGGGCCCGGCGGGTGGAGGTGGCCGCTAGCCTGGAGCTCAACGAAACCCAGGTGAAGATCTGGTTCCAGAACCGGCGCATGAAGCAGAAGAAGCGCGACAAGCTGGGCTGCGTCGCTGGCGGCGGCGGGCCTGCGGAGAAGCTCTCGGGGCCTGAGACCCCCACGGCACCGCCGCCGCCCCCCAAGGCCAGGCCGACAGAGTGAACTTAAAATACTCATGGAGGAGGCGACGTAACACAATGGGAGAAAAAAAAAATCAAATGCACGTGGACTTTCAGGGTATATGGCCAACTGCTAAATGTTTTTTTTTTTTGTTTCCTGCTTTTTTAAAACAAAATGTATGTTTGTGTCCAAGCACTGAGCCGCTCAGTGTCACTGATTGCACTATTTATTTGACAGGGTATTTTACAACAATTGTCCAGAGGTTTTAGATGAATAAAGTTTATGAATTTAAAATGAAACACTGAAATTCCTGTTTTACATTGTAACATTTTGGGGGGTGGTTAAAACAGTTATTTAAGTTGGGACAACTTTAAAATATAAATGATTGACATTTATGGCAACAATGGTCTAAAACAATTTGCGGAGTTATTTTTACTTGCAGCTTTAATTAAGATGGGAGGAGGTAATACAAGGGACAGCAGTTTGAAAACTATTTTCACAACTCAAGCTAAAGTTAAAATATTTCGTTGAATTTTCTCAAAATCCGTGGCCTTAAAATTTTGAGTTCACCCAACTTTTTTATTATTATTTTTAAATCGTGGTAAGTCAGGTTGGCAAAAAAATGTGGTGGTCTATATTTATTCCTCTCTTGCATAATGTGACAAGAGGAATCTTTCACAACACACGGGGTGGTTCCTGGTGACCTATTCACCTCCAAATACCTCCAGGGGCTCTAAACATGACAACAAACTGCAGGGTGCATGCGAGTCTCCATTTTTGTTACCCAAATCCTGCTGGATGGAGCTGACAGTCAAATAAATGCATTGCTGGGTTTTTAAGATCACAAAATTTGTCGGGACTAATCCATAAGATGTTATGTATTTCAACAAAACACAAGCACACACATTATACATATACATACAGGACATTCAAATGGAAGGCAAAGAAAACAAAAATGAGCTGTTTAAAATGACTAAAAGAATGTACATAGACAACATTTAAACACATTTAAAAATTAATTGATTTATTTTTCTGAATTACACATTTTTAGGGAACCTACATGACATATCAGTACTTACTTGGGCTTCCGTCGGACCTGAGCGCCTTGCCGGGTGTGATGGTGAAGGAGGGGCAGGGAGTTTCAATATTTACACTGGGTGTTGGGTTTGAGCACAAACACCCACAGGCTCATACTGGCCCAGCAGCCCGGGCCTGTCGGCGGCCTTCTTTCCTAACGCCCGAGGTTCACGCAGAGTTCAGCCACAGATGAATGTGGAGTCAATCTGTCAGGACACCGGGGTGGCTGCAGACCCTCTCTCGCACTTCACTGCTTTAGCGTTTGAGGGATCTCTCATCAAAGTTCCGCATAAACACGGAAATTAGTCACCATGTGATTTATAACAGCTGGACTTAATTAGATTTAAGGTGGAAATGAGGCAGTTGGAGGTAAAAGGACAGCATTTGACATGTCAAAAGTAGGTATGGGTTTTAGTTTTAGTTTTTTTTTTTTTTTCGTAAACTAACTAGTTAGCTAGCTAGTGTGTAAGCAGCGCCGATCAGCAACTCCCATGTTTTGAATGACGGAAGCCAAATCAATCGGCTGGGCCGCCTTATGTAAAAGTTTGGAATTCAAAATTATAAACCAGTGAAGAAAATGGAGAATTGTTCATGCATTTTTCAGTTTAAAAGCTGTTTCAGCTGAGTCGTAAAGCCAAGTACTGTGGTGGTGGGTGATAAGAGGCGAAGGGGTATCATCCATACGGGTCACGGCGGCACATTTGACAAGAAGGAAGCGACCAGCGCTGAAGACAAGTGTGGGATTTCATTCTGGAGGTGTGATCCCTGCCAGCTCGATGGATAATACCTCAACGCTCCCAGCGGGCTCTCCATCTGGATGTGTCAGAGTCAGCGCTGTGGCCGACATCTCTGAGACAGATGTTCACCTCGGGAATGGGGACGAAGAACTCGGAAGACTTGCGGTGGACAACGCAGGAAGAAGGTGAGGAGAACCCGCATGCCAACAAACAGCGAAAGCAAGTACAAGAAGAACCAGGATTGGATGATGAATTGAATTCAAATCGACATTGTAATGCAGTAGGAGGCTGCCATTTTGAAAAAAAACCAAACAAAACAAAACAAAGCCTCTGGTTCATTCTGGTTGTGGTGGTGCGACCGATGAACCAGGACGTAGCGGGGGAACACTGCACAGCATTCGATATCTGACACATCTCAAGATGACCGACACCCACCCCCCCCC
>NW_017805837.1:322810-332184 GCF_001891065.2 Hippocampus comes | reverse complement strand
GGGCGCTAGGGGGCGGGGGGGGGGGGGGGACCTTCTCCCATCGCACAGATGCCTCAGAGGGCCTTGTGTTTTTAGGGAAATATGCTGCATTGTTTACCCGTGTTGAATATAAACACGTCACCATACACTAAGAATACATTTTTATATTTAGAACCAATTGGACATTTATTTTAATTGCTCATCAAATTTACGAAGCACACATGGCAGAAGACAAGCACTTTATTTAAATGTGTAACATATGAACCTGTAAATAAAGCTGACTGATGAATAAATCTGATGCCTTATTGAAACAGTTTCATTCCAATCATTTGTCCAGCTTGGACAATTAACCTCTAACTGCAACGGTAGATTGAAGGAAAAGCGGCTCGTTGTGATCAGCGCGTTCCCTTCTTCCTTTGTTGTGGAACTGAAGCTCCATTAAACTCGAGACCCTCCCCCCCCATCCGTGTCAGGCTCTAATGGATGTGCAAGCCCCAAGGCCCGGGCTCTCGGATCCCCCCAGCGGCCGCATCCTTTCTCCGCCCCGTCAGTGCGGTAACTGGGAGAGACAGGTGACTTGGCCATGGTTAACGTCTTAATACTCGCTGGGATTGCCTCCAGGATCGGAGCGGCGAGCGCTAATAGTTTTCCTCCTGTCGTGCCGGCAAGAAAAACAAGCCTAGCAAGGAGACGGAGCAGCCGAGCGGCACCGTGGAGCACAGAGAACATGAAACATGAAACGTTGAAGTGATCGAGTCACTGATTCGGTTGCATTAGTGTTGCGATCTGATATATGACGTGGTGGCTTAAGTTGACGCCGCACTTGTTGGGTCGAATGCTGTGACGTTGCCATTGTGGGGGGCTTAAAAGACCGCAAGTCAAAGGGTCTTATTCTCACACCCAGTACAAGTCGAGCGCAAAGTGCAGTCTGAGTGTGCGCATGGGTGGAGTTTTCTTTCTTTTGCTATCTTGGTAGACGACTCGTGCAAAGGTAGAAAGGTGCGTTTGCGCCGTTGCGGGAGTGAACAAAACCGGCTTGCTTCCCTTCAAATTCAACACAGGACAGGCGCACATTCTTGAAAGACGGCAAAAGTAGAAATAGACATTGCGATTTCGATTTGAATTGAATTAGTTCGCCAGCCCTCATATGCACCCTAAAAACATGAAGAAAACGATCACGCAAAAATCTGCCGCCATATACCGCTAACGTGATGAGCCGCCATACAGTGAGGCTCCATCTTCACGTGCGGATCCAGGAGGATGCTCCTTATGTGGACACACGTGGAAATTGGAGCGGCTCCTTCCAGAACTCAATCAGTGTCACGTCACATGGTTCAAAGCGGCCAATTCGCCGGCGCCAGCAGGTTGAGAAATGCAAGGTGACAGTTCATTTTACCACTGACAGTGTGTCGGTCTCGCTCGCTGGTTCCCCCAGTCAATTCCCAGCGAGGAGTGAAGGTTGCTGGAGACAGACAGCGCCACCCCCACACCCCAACCCACCCCCCCCGCCATTCTCTCTCCTTCTTCCTCCCTACGCCGTTCCCTCATCGACCTCGCTCTGCTTTGTATTCCAATTAAGTAGACGGGGAGGGAGGCGGCAGGATCACAAGTGCAGGCAGACACGTTCTCCTGGCGTCCTTCCAGTATCTCAATCCCACTTGTATCAATAGCGTTGGCTCACTTGTTTCAGCGGGATAATTCATGGATTCTTCTGGAGCGACCGCCTCTAGGGACAATGTCTTGGCCGTGAAAAATAGGCCGCTCTCATGCGTGCATACATCAAATGTAATGGAGGTATGTCATCGCTCAGTGAGCGAGCTGGGATCGCTATGCTTAGCGGACACTTCAAATAATGCTAGATTAATATTTGCACATGGCTCATATATTCTACAACAATACAATCTCCCCATCCCGGCTTTCTATACGCCGAGGCAACCGCAAGGAACGTAGCGTTAGCTCTTATTGTCTTTTGTGTCCTCAATCTATCATCGCTTCTTACCTTTACCCCTCCGCAAAACTCCCCCTTGCACTGACATGTGTGTGAGCAATGGGTGGGCTGGGAATACAAGTATTGTGAGGAAATCCGAAAAGCAAACTGCGTCTTTTTATCTCCTGCGGCAACACAAACATTTGCCGGCGACCCTCGGAAGTGTCGGACGGAGCGCCTCGTTGCAGAGGGTTTTGGATTTAAAGTGCAGTGGCGAGCCGTCAGGGTCGGCGAGGCCTTCTCTGCAGAAGCACTGACCGACATCCATCCATTTCTTTCTTTTCTTGCGTAATCTACATCCGCTGCTTGGGGTTAAGGATTTGTCAAAAGTAACCTAATCTGCTCAAAATTTATCTTGAGAATGCTCTGTGTGGCGCAAATGTGTGTGTGCACCTAGCTAGGACAGGACACAGACCTACGCTCCAACACCCCGTGTGCCCCGAGGAACCTCCTGACTCTCTCTCCTGGCGCTATCAGATCAGAGGGACCCGCTGTCCCTCCCCACCCCGCAATGCAAATGAAAAGGAATGCACTGATAAAAGGCCAGATCCCAAAGATGAGAGGGCAGGAGGAGGACAGAGCTGGTGAATCCTAAACGGGGGGAGGGAGGGATATGGGTCGAGGGCGTGGAGGGTGGGGGTGGGGGGCTCTTGGTGAGATGAGAGGTGGTCAAGGAGTCAGTGTTGGTAGTAGTGGGAGATCATAGCCTCGCTCCCCCTCAGCGACGTTTGATACAGGGCTTTTGTCGCTCTTTCAGCGGCGCATTGTTGCCTGGTGTAATCCCCGTCGGATTACAAAGGGCTTCCCTTTTCATATGGGGCTGACCCAGCAGGCAGGTGGCTGCGGCTCTGTGGAGCTGTCAAGGGGAGGGACCCCTCTTTTCCAAGGGAGGGGACCCCAGTTCCTCTTACCTTCACAGGGGCTTTTTGCTGGGAGGCCAGTCAGGCGCAGGTCAGCACGGGGACAATTCCGACACGGGACTCAACTCGGGCTGACCCCGCGGCTTCCTGTGGGGACGTGACGGGGAAGGAGGCCGTCATCGTCATCGTCATTTGCGTGAAAACCACAAAAAAAGACACAAAAGACGTGTTAGTGGGAAAGTTAACATAATACAGTGTCCCTCCCTACTATATTGCGGTTTGTTGTTCTCGCTGAATTTCACCATATCATTTTTTTAGATGGTTTCCCTACATCGTGGAGTTTCATCGACTGCGCAAGGGTCTTGAACATATCCCCCGGTTCACTGTTTGGATGTACTAAAACAGTCAGATGATGCTCGTAAAACCATTACATCCATGAACAAAAGCCTCAGGACACACCTACTCATTAAATAGTCAATAAAGGGGTTGGACTAAAACCCTAATGACCCTCAATCTTCATTGTTCATTTTATGAAGACAATTGTATGCTTCCAATGTTGTGGGAGTACTTTTGGGATGTTGCTGCACTATTCCCAGTGCTCGAAGCAAGGACGGGCAAATCCAGATGATTAATTTCCATATTTAAAAAACAAATTAAAAGCTCAGCTTGAGTGGGCGCCGTGAGCCACGTGTGATTGAGCAACGGTCATTTGATGGCTTCCCTTGCTGTGCGTCAGATGTGTTGCACGATCAATAAAACGATAGGCGAGGCCCAGCGTGTGTTCTATTCATTTTATACTCCCCGTACGCGTTCAAACTGTTTGTGTTCCGTCACACATCTACTGCTGTTATAAATCACTGTTCAGATACTGTGAGGGGCCAATTTAGAGAAGCTTGTGTTGTCACAAATATCCTAATTAGTTTCTCAGCCCACATCGGAGAGCCATCAAGATGGTCAATACGATGATTTAAACCCAGGGAGAGGGAATTAAATCTATTAAAGTATTTGCTAATATGTGCTCTTCTCGGTGAAGGTAATGTATGGATCCTTTCAAAACCTAATCGGCTAAGACGGAGACCAAACGACAGTCGCCGTAGTGTAATTTCTAAACACAAAGCAGCAGCCATGATTGAATTTGAAGAGTAGGTTTGCGTTTAACAGTTCCAGACAAGCCAGCTCGCAAATCTGCATGGTAACTGGATTTGACCATAATAATACCAACTCCCAAGTGTGACAATTTATGCATGCTCAAAGCAGCAGTATTTTCTCCTCATTATGAAAACACAATGGGTAAACACATGCAATAAACTCTGTCTTTAACAAAGCATCCAGTGCGTGTATGGACAATGCATTAAACATACCCAGAAACCATTCTATAGTGGTTATTTATTTCTACAAAAACCGTGGTGCTTTCCAGGTCTGATTATTGTGCTTTCCGATTTCACTAAGGTTATTGAATGCAGCATCCACACCAACACGGAAGCCAACCGCCTAATACGTTCTAATTTGACACTTTTAAAGTATTTGATTATTATTATTATTATTATTATTATTATTATAGCGAGTTGTTTAACGTATAAGGTTACTTGGACTTCAATAGGCCTTTATATTTGAGTACTTTAAAACTAGAGGGGAGATTGTGTGCATTATTTTGATTCGTGCAACAAACCGAACTTAAGATAAACAAAACAATCTTTTTAATTTTGTGAGACGTGTTTATTTATGTATTTTTTTTCTTTAGATTTTAAATTCAAACCCAGGCAAATGTTTCCGGATTGAAGGTCACCTGTTTGGGAGGTTCGGAAATACGTCACTTTACAGCCCCGCCCACTTCTCTTTCCCGCGAGCAAACCACAAAGATGGCGTCGGTGTTGAATCGAGTGCTCAGCGCAATTAAGGGGGTATTCAGGTATGTTCGAACTTTTAAGTAAAGACAAATGATTCGTGGGCGTCATAGAAAACAAACACCCGAGCAGATGACCTAAAGTTTGGTTTTGTCATATGTGGGAGTTTGAAGTGTTAAACTGTGACGTCACACAACAGTGCCTTCGTTTAAATGCGATTTAATGTGTTTCGTCGCGTGATATACAATATATTTATCTACAAATGTGAAGTAAAAATCATGAAAACAATTCTTATCATACCCTACGAGATGTAGTGTACTTTCTAAGGTCTACATGTACGGTATATATATATATCACATCTGTCCAATAGAGTTCAACTAAGCTTGAACACTGACATAATCTTGGTGGAGGTCTGTACGTTAGTGGTATCTTAGTTAGAGTATATACGCAGGAGTAAGATGGTATAACAAATGTAATGGAGGCCGAAGACTTTTTTTCACAGTCCCGTCCATACATTTTTGCTTAACCTTGACTTGTGTATGGCTGTGATGTTGCAGACGAGCTACGGCCTTCACTTACTGTCAAACTTATCGTCAGCATCAAACCACAGGAAGTTATCATCTTCTGCACACGCCCCCCACCCCCCACCCCATAACACATCCTTGCGTGTTCACCACGATGATACTGGCACGGAAGTTGTGTTTCAGAGAGTAGGTGGTTCTTGTTTCTGTGTCAACGGTGCAAAGGGACGTGAGGTGAGGTGTGCGAGTTAAAAGCAAAAACTACGCCTGTACGAGCACAGCTGGTCTGGCAAAGTCAGTTGCAGTTGTGGATGTCAGGAATGGGGACCATCCCAAACGACATCAGGAGACTACTAGATGGTAATATTTTTTCATCACTTTGCCAAATCCACTCAATTGAATTCATTTTTTAAAAGAAATCTACAGTGGTCTGAAGTGGGCGAGTGCGAACTTACTTTATAAGGATCTGTATATTGGATTGGGAGTGTTTCATAGCCATTATCATGCCTTTGGATAACATTTGCATGTATCAAGATATGAGTGATGGTGTGAAGGATACAAGGCAGATTAGTGATGTGGGCTAACCTGTTTGTTCGCAGAAATGGCTGCCACACTGCCCCTTTATGTTTGCAGTCTAACATATGACATAATTTAGGCTAAATCCACACAGATGAAAAGATCAAATTTGACAAAGAAAATCCTTATTGGGCAGTGTGAACGTAGCCGCTGCGAACAATTTCAGTCAATGCTTTCATTTTAATGTTGATTCAGTGAAAGATATTGTCGATTTAATTATGATAGTACTCAGTTTTTAACTTTACAATATAGTAAAAGTGCTTTCATGTATCATAAAAAGAGTCTCATTCCAACTACGACCACAATAAGCACCATTGTCTCATTTTCCTAATGGCTCTAAGGTCTCGTGAGGACACTTGTTGTTGGCTTGCCCCTCATTTAACATTTACCAACTTCTCTGATTGTTCTTTGCGTTTCTGTTCATTCAGACTGCGAGCTGTTTATCTCTGAGATCCTTCAGGACGAGGAGCTGAGTGAAAATGCGGCCGAGACCCGCAAAATCCTACTGAATAATTTCAGGGTGGTGCACGTGAGGTAGGAGTCGGCATCATCACTGTTTACCTTTTTACCAAAAAATAAATAAATCTCATGAAGGTCCACTCAAGCGTCACAATGTAATTTCATGGCCCAATTATCTAATGTTTGCTGCTAATACCGAACAAGAACTGTAATTGGTGCTGTAATTGCCTTAAACACAGTTTGCTACATTCAGATGAACTCATCGAGTCTAATGGCTTGTTGCTTATTGCTGTTATCAGTTTTTTAAACGTCTCATGCGAGAGAACCCTTTTCTTATCATTTCCTTTTAATTTGATTCAATTTGTGGACGTGATAGTGACAGAATCCCTTGTGAAGAAGAGAGCGGAAACAACATGATACATGCACCGGTGCAGAGAAACTGCTCGTTTTATCGTCTTTCACTGAAGATGTTCTTTTTTTTTCTCTCTCTCTCCGCAGAAACCCTCAGGAATTCCCCTTCCCCTGTAAGTATCATTTTATTTCCAACACATGACATTTACATGTGCATGGCATTAGCAACTGTTTCAGCTGTGAGTGTGCGCATGTCACGCCGAGAAGGCATGGCAACATGTTTTGTGATGGCACTAAACCCTGAGCCAACACTGCAAGCTTTTTTTTTTCTCCCCCCCCCCCATGCATACACTAGTGTGTGGATTTTTGTTGTGCCACGTTCTGAAAATGAGTATGATATGTAACTGACAGGAAATAATGATTTACATTTACGCTGGAGTACATTTCTGTTTTGTTTTTCTTCTTCTCAAGAGAAGGAGTTGAATCAGTATTTTTACTTGAGGCGTCTACAGCATCTGTACTTCTACTCCAGCGCAGTGTGTTCGCACTTTAGCCACCACCACCGCCGTACTGATTGCCCTTCTATCCACTATTGCATTCAGCTGACTCGAGGGAGGAAGACGGTTCTGACGACAACCGCAGCTCGAGTCTGGGTCGCTCTGCGCCGTCAGACGCCGCCTCGCTGGCTTCCGACTACCAGGAGGACGGACCGGCTGAGTGTAAGCGCTCTCTGTCTCACTCTCTATCTATGTGCGTCTGCGTGTTGTTGATCGAGCGAGGCAATTAAAAGGAAGAGTTATTGTTTGTATCCTCTGAGAAAGCTGCCCGGCTGCACTTTTAACACCCTCTCAGATGGCCTCTTCACTCCACAGGAAGCACACATTGTTGTCCTAATTTGAGAAAACAGATCACGCCATATCTCTGTGACATCACTGACTCCTCCCTCCAAAGCCCCCCCCCCTTCTCTCCATCATTGGCCAGTGAGCAGGTGGGCTTCTCCTGCTTCCTCACAGGGCTGATTGGTGAGCTAGAGCGCCCCCCGGTGGTGGTTGCAAGCTGTCAGCAGCCCACACAGGCACAAGGCTGTGTAGCTGCGGGCTAATGCCGTGATTGATTGAGCCCCTGCCCCTCTATTCTTTCACAAGCGGGTTTGAAATACAACACTGTACCTGAGGGCCCATGTGTGTCCTGTCCCTCTCTGGCTTTATCAATCTTTCCCTCCATCTTACTCGCTCCCTCCTCTTCAGAATTTTTGCGTTCCCAACTCGCCACGCCGGCTAATCGCCCTTGACATGCCGCAGGTGGGCATTATTGACTCGGGTGTCTCTGGTGCCCATTTCTTGTTTTATTTATTTTTTTGAGGAGCACATGTAGACTGTTCCGTGCATATGGGGGGGAAAAATGTTTCCGGTGGTTTTAGCGCGCTGCTCATTAATGCCAGCTGGTTGTCGTCAAATATGGCTACGTGAAGTCGTGCGTCTCTGCAACGCAAGGAAAATGCAGCAGACGATCCTGGCAGATGGCGGAATGATCGTAATTATTTTTTTTCTCTGCATTTGCTTTAAAATAAGCAGCACGGTGTACGAGCGGTTAGCGCATCTGCCTCGCAGTTCAGGGGGCCTTGGTTCATATTCTTGTTACGGCCGCCTTGGCGTGGAACTTCCATGTTCTCCAGCTTCCTCCCACGATTCCAAAAAACATGCATGTAAAGTTCAGTGAAAACCCCCCAAATGGGGGAAAAAATTTAAGTTTAAACAAATTGTCAAAAGTCAAATTGCATAGCCCCCCCAATATAGTGATTGCACTTTAACATCCGATTATTTTTTTCAAAGTCCTTTTGCATGTATCTTTTAACAAAAGACAAGCAATATCTTCCAGGTTACGCTTATACTAAAATAAAGGCGATTGAACCATAAATGAATATGAAAGGCAATTTATCTATTTCAATTGGAGTCGTTAACTCATGGAACCCGTTCACTTTCAGTCTTTTTATGTATTCACTATGAGAACTTCACAAAATTCTACCACACGTGCAACGTAAAAATAAGTCACCAAGTCAATAATTCTTTTCATAAATTGCCTTCTTCTACGTTGCGACATCGATTTGAATTCCATTAATTGTTTATTTCCCGAGAGTGAATGGATTGTTGGCTCTATGCGCCCAGTCCAGTGTCACTCAGCTTCGGTCAGCTGGGATTGGCTCCTGCTCACTGTGTGACCCTAATAAGGACAAGTGCCGGAGAAAACAGGTGGATGGATGGATTTCCTTTAAAATGCCTTCAAATGCTCTTGAAGCCTGTGAGGCACACCTTTTGCTCCATACTTTGTTGATGCATCTTCGGCAACAATAACAGTCTAAAGACCTTTCGAATACGATGCCATGAGCTTCTCCGCATCTCACAAGCTGCACCCTGTAGGATGCCGATCCGTCGATGTACAGCCATTTTCAGATCTTGCTGTAAATGTTATTTCCCCCCTTCCTGTAGTTTTTATTTATTTTTTTAAGCTCTGCCAGTGTGCATCACCCTTGTCAGTGGTAAATGTGAGCAATAGCCAATTAAGCTTTCGATGTGCCATTTGGCTGGAATCAAACAACATCAGATAGCTGGACTTGAAACGTAAACATTTTAGCGCGGCATTAACAAGCGCAACCTTTGCTTCCCGGAGAGAAGCCTCTGGCGCTGTTTGCTTCTTTCTCATGATGGTGTTAGCATAGTGAATGGCTTGTGTCCTCAGCTAAAGGGCATGTGGAGTTCAAAGTTCAACCTGTGTTCACTGGGCGCACTTTCTTGGGGCT
>NW_017805837.1:318711-322542 GCF_001891065.2 Hippocampus comes | reverse complement strand
TGGGGCCCTTTTTTGGGGGGGGGGGGGGGGGGGGGGATGAAAAATGAAAATCAGTGACATCATACGTCAGCCGGTGTTCATTTAAATTCCCTCAGGATGTATTTGATTGGACTGGAAGGAGTTGCGGTCGTATCTTTGGCTGGGAGTGGAAACATTCACTCATTGCCTACTCCATAATCACGACGTCGAGATTTTTATATGGCAGACGATATAATTCACTCATCAGTGGAATGAAAAATCATTTTGAAACGCGCGCTTAATTACGTCATTGCTGTTGCACGATGACAACGTATTGGATCAATGTCAGCTAGTTTACCTTCCGTAAAATAAATATTGAGCACAGGGATAAATTCTAACAACATTGAGTCGTTTTTTTTAAATTGAGTGCATTGTACAAAATTAATGTAAACAACCTGAGATGCAATGAGTAATCGACAACGAGTCAACTATCAAATTAATTCATTTGAAAATTCAATCGATGGGTATTGAGACCGTGTTTAATTTAAAATTGTCTCAATCCTCAGAATCTCAGCAAATATTCTCATTTTTCGGTAGTCCACCTTGAGAGGAGATGATTACGTTTGTGAATCGAAAGACATTTACAAACAACCTCTTTTACTTTGAAAAACAGGGACCAAAACAATGATGGAATCAAAATTCATTTGTGCATTTTCTGCACTCTCAATTTGGAATCATGTCTTCTTGAACGAATGGATGGAAATGCAAATAAATATTTTTATCCAATTCATTAAAAATATATATATATTTTTGCACTCCCCCAAACAAAACACTTTATATCCATCCGCTCCTTTTGTTGAAGATATTTTCGCACCGCAACTTGCGTCTCGTGCTGAAAAATCAAACAACACCCGAGAAACTGAACAATGGGGGATAGCGTCGAGTCGCAACGCATTCACACAGCGCTACAAAATGGCGAACTGACTCGATGGTGCGCCAAATAGCAGACAGGGAGCGACTCCCAACACGGCCTTTATGCCGTATTTGCGAGCTCCTCAAGGGCGAGGATACGTCATCCTCTGTAATCGCCGCGCTCTCGTCCCGAACCGGAGAGTGAGCGAGTGCCAAGTGGACGGCTGCGTTTCCTTCGCCTCGGTTTGATGAGATGCGGCGGGCCGTTGTCTTCGACGGAGCAACTGACACCAGATTTGTAATGGCTGACAGGAACAGATGGGGGCTCCATTGTTAGGCCGGCTGTCTGGATGCTAATGTGAACTGCGTTTCACCCGCTGACCGCACCGCTGACCCCTCAGCGCGCCTGCGTCCTCGCCGCGGCCTCGTCTGACGCCGACCGTGCCCTCCACCTCGCGCTCGGCTATTTGGAGCTCATGCACCGTGCATCATTTTTCACCTCCACATACACCCCCCCCCAACCTAAGATGGAAACCATTCTCCTGTAGTCTTACTCATCTAAATACATAAACACGGAGACACAATGTTTTGTCCTTTGACACGTGCACTCACACAGGGGGACGTGTGCATGGCAACAATCTGGTCCCGGTTTAGTTTTTAAAATGGGCAGATGGGCCTGGTCATTCAAAGATAAGGTAAAGAAAAAGTACAAATATGGAGGATACTTTTGTTTTGGAGAGAAGAAAAAAAATCCCATTTTGTAATATAGTAATTGTTTCACATTTAGTATTTTGAAGTGATATCTATTACAAATAAATGGTGTTAATTGCAATTTTCTTTCTTATCAAAAAATGCTGACTGAGGGAGATAATTGAGTTAACAAAAAAGAGAATAATGAATAGGCACATTTCAATATTTATTTACCAGTTCTATTTTTAATTTTATTTGATGAGCCAATTACTTAATAAAATGTTAAACATGTCTAAATGATTTATTTTATTATTCTATTGAATTTTATACGCAAAAAAAAATCACAGGTCACCAACCAGTGAGCCCCCAAGGACCATACGAGTAGCCCGTGGGCCTGTTCTAAAAAAAAAAAAAAATTCCCCACTTGTGATAGGACATTGTGATTTCCTTTGAATGTTGGAGAAGTGATCATTTGAAAATGTAAATGTAATTTGAGCAGATGTCTTTTTTTCAAAATCAATTCACATTTATTTCATGAGATGAAGCAATCAAAAGAAAAGAAAAAGAAAAAAAAAATACACTTTGTGGCCAAAATAAAGTATTTCAACAAATACCAGACTCTTGGTCGTGTACATTTAATTCTTCAATGACCTAATTGAGAAAATAACAGTTGTATAAATTATTTTGCACGACCAACAATACTCTGAACCATTTTCCATACACATCAATTTTTTTGGGGGCGGGGGGTTGCCTTTTCACGCTCCAAATTGCCTTTTTTTTTTTAATTGTTGTGCTCCCCCCCCCCCCCCCCCCCCTCTTCTTGCCATTTGCAGGTCAAGTTTCATTCTTGTCTTGTTGTCTCCGGTGTTGCCGTAAGCACGTTGTTCCTCAGGTGTGCATTGCGATTGCGTCTTACTCTGAAGCAAACCCGTCTCGGCTTCGCTCTACAGCGGCTTTGTGTTTATTAATAGTTAAGAGCTCGCGAGTCATGTACACGTATTTGGTGATTGAGTAAAGGCAGGTGTGTTGGACGCCTCTTTAAGGCATGCCAGGCTTTCTCTCCAGCAATTAGAGTATTGGCAGAGGAATTTAGCGGCATTCTAACCAGTGTGAAGCGATGTCTCGTGGCTTGCTCATTTGAATACGAGGAGCCAATCTGCAGGAACAACATTATTACACCGAGCTGGCAAATGGAATATTAAATCTAAAGGCTGTCAGTCTGGAACGGCGTTAGGAGGGCCAGCGCGCTCGGAAGCGAAATGTTCTCCATCAGCAAGCTTCTTCATGCCAACTTGGCTCCTGGCGGCGCGAGGCCTCAAGTTAACTCACAGAGAAGTTTGAAAAAGGAGTGTGAGATTATTTGATGGTTGACGTGACCCCCCCTCGGTTTATATAATTGTATGTCGTGGTGGCTGCCATATTGGAAGTGGAAAAGTGGACCCATTGGGTGACGATTCCTTTATTAGCTATGTACTATATTTGCTACCTTGGAACCATTTTAAACTCAAAAGCCAGATCCAATGTAATAAGATTAAACAATTACTTTTTTGTTGTTGCGTTTTTTGTTTTTAATACTTGATCTTTTTCCCTAAATATGTTGTAGTGTGATTATATTTGATCAGCACCAAAAAGCAACCTATCGCTGGCATTGGGAAGAATCTTGGGAAGTATCAATTTTCAACACATGGGCAATAATTTGTAAAAGTAACAGACCCATGTGAAGATTATTTTCGACCGAACAAGTGTGGCGTAAACATAAGTCATTAGTCAGACACCACAATTATGCAAATAAGTCTTTTTTTTTTCTTCAATTAAAAAAAACTTTATTTGAATTTTGCTGCGTCCAAAAACGGTTGGCGCAGCGCATCCCGCCAACAGATGTAGCCGTTCAACGTGGCATCTATGTTTCAATGTGTTTGTTTGGAGCCACCTTTTCAACTTTTGAACTTTAGTCAACCCCCGAGAGGTGCCCGCGTCCAGCGTCGCCTTCCGCTGCAAGAAGTTTGCGACTCGATCACGGCTCCGGCGACGTTTGGCGGCGGCTCGTTTACGACGGAGGCGACAAGTATGTTAATGACCTCCACGTCGGCTCGTTCCCCTCCGCTCCCCTCGCCCCGCCGCTTTCCCGGCGAGGCGCGGGCGGCCATTACGAGGCGGCGACAAGCGCTTTGCATCGCTACGACTGTTCACCATCAGGGTTCAAAAGTTCACCGCCTTCCCCTGAGGGCTACTGTGCTGCTGCTGCTGCAGATGCTGATAGTTTCTCCTCCA
>NW_017805837.1:299563-318574 GCF_001891065.2 Hippocampus comes | reverse complement strand
CCCCCCCCCCCCCCCCCCCCCCCCCTCCAACCGCTGTGCAGTGGTTGCATCCTCCCGGTTTGTCTCACGCAGCCTCTGTCCTCGTTTGCTTTGTTTTATTGTCGCGCTCGTTCTAATTACAACCGGCGCTCGCCTCCGGTGCGGCGCTCTCCAAGCGCTTGGCGGATAGCGGGTGCGAGGGGGTGCAAGAGGCAGAGGGAAATTGTGCCGCAGTCCATCTGTAAGGCGGCGCGCGGGCAGAATGCAAAGTGGGAAGTCCTAATCTCCCCCAGAGCTGTCAATGTCACAGACAAATAGCAAAACTATCAGATGCGGCGGGTTCACGCAGAGGTTAGCGTTCCCAGGTACCCTCCCGCGCGTTCTCTCCTCCTTTCTCTGCTGCCTTGCTAATGAGAATTTGATTTTGCCCTCCACTGGAATCCATTTCTGGAGATGAATGAAGTTGCGATGCCAAGCCCAGGTGGCCTCACTGATTTCTTAGGGAAATAAATGGAGATGGGAGATATGCGGCGGCCCCGCTTGGCGCACACACTTTACGGACTCCCGGAGCCTCTGGGATCCTTGTGTTTAATTGTTGCTCTAATGAGCACTTTAGGCTCATTAACATGCCCTTGTGGACTTATTGGAGGATGTTGACGACGTATCCCTCTTGACGCCGCCGGCCCGAGTCAGCGCCGCGTGTCCGAGCCAAGTGGGCCAGCGGAGCCGTGCCTTTGTTGCCTTTACTCTCGCGCTTTTGACATTTTTGCGTGAATGGACGGGCATTCGAAAAATTCGTTTGGCACATGACAATGTCACGTTTAACAGGAATTACATGAACGTAGTATTTTATTTTTGACCTCTTAAATGTTTTGGATCGAAACTCAGCCTCTTTGGAATTTTCTTTTGCAGATTACAAACCCAATTAAATGTACTTTTGCACTTTACAGAGTTGTTTTAAAATGGGTTTTTCATCATCACCATATTTTAATTGGTGTGCAATGTGGAAAGAACACTAAAACACAATGACAGTCAATCCTCAATTAATTAGCATAGAAACAATTTTTTCTGATCAATTGATTTTTTGGGGGGATTTTTATTATGTAATCTAGAATATTTACATCAAGTTTCTTTGGGTGGCAATTAGCAAAGTGGCTGTGTGTGTGCGTGTGTGTGTGTGTGTGTGCGTGTGTGCGTGTGTGTGTGTGTGTGTGTGTGTGTGTGTGTGTGTGTGTGAGAGAGCGAGAGAATGACGCTGTCCAAAGAATGCCCGCATAAATCATTTATTCAATTCAGTAAATGTGTTTTTTAGAGGATTACAAATACAAATCACCTTTTAAGCGGAGGTGTCATACATTTGTTGTATTAATCGCAGGCGTATTTGAATTTGACATCTCCAAAGTAATCTGAGCTCAATAGAACAGGAAATATTGATGGTAAATTTATGTTTAGATGCTGGTACTCCATGTTAGCTCTTTGTATTAATGTTCCATAAGGGACACATTCAAAGTTATTTACGAAGCTAATAATTACATTGATTTAAGAATAGTGTCAATTCTGTAAAAATTCTGTCCTAATTTTAGGCATGTGTTTTTTTTTTTTTTTTAACAGGTTAATCATATAGAAACATGAAGAGGTCAAATGCATTATTCAAATTAGAATAATTATTCTTTGTCTACTTCAAATATCCAAATAACATTCAAGCATGTTAATCCACGTGAAATTATGTCTCCAGTGGTTTATAAAAAACAATATTGCTGTTTACTAGACTTGTTAGTGTAAGCGACAATAATTGGATGTTGTTTAAAAAGTGAGAGCAGCATTGCTTAAGAACCCCAATAAGAAAACAGGTACTGAGTATTAGTGCCGTATGACGGGAAATAAAAGGAAGTACAAATGGCAGTCACCGTCCGTTTAAGCGTGTTGATTTTTCCCAAAGTGTTTTAGCCTCCAGGTTGGTTTTGACGGCCCCATGTCCCGTTTTTATCGCCCATCCGCCGCCTCTCCTGTGGGCCCCGAACGCCTCCGTTGTTCGTATTTATATTCTCCCCCCCCCCCCTACCGTCCAAGCAGCTGAAAAGCGTCCCTTGCGATTAGAGGATCATTGTATCTGCACTTAAGCATTTGAATGGTGGTTGTAAATCTACAAAAGGGAAATTCAGGGTCACCGTCGACGCCGCTTATGGCCGCCCAGGGGGGAAGCCCGTGTCATGTAGTAAATTTAGCCCCTTAGTGTGCTTCGCGTGTGCTGTGTGTGTCATCTGGAGTTATTCCATCGCTGAGATCAAGAACTTTTGCTCTTTCCAAGTTGTGTGAGGGGAGGAAAAAAAAAAAAAGAATAACAAACACTCATAATGTGAAATTGTGAAAGTATATTCTGCCTACAATGTGCCAAATGGTCATTTGTGGCCTCAAAATACAATTAATTTGTGCCCACGAAATTGGGATTGATGTTTGCATGAAATTTGTGACATCTTGGTAAACAAATGAAGCGCACCTTCACCTGAAACTGCAAATGCAAAATGTTTCTAGAAAAGGTGCACTCCATTTGCTCACCCAGCCGTCCAGGACTGACTCGGATATCAGTCATATTTTCATTTTGTGCCTACAGTTGGTCACAAAATTTGTATTTCACGTGCTCATTGTCCCTAATTCTTGGCCACAAATGAACATTTTATATGCATGTTTTAAATATACTGTGTTGAGACGACAATTTATTTATTTTTTTTCCCCTCCTCCAGTGTTGCGGTCACAAATGGCATCATTGCGGCGATCAAATGGTTATAATGTGCGTGTAAAATATTAATTTGTGTGTTTAGTGTAATTCACTTGAATAATTTAGCGTTTCCGTTAAGCAACTTTCACTATCTTTAGTTTCTTCTCCCTTTGCTTACGCAACTGTTTTACTATTGAATTTTTTGAACATATTACCCCCCACCCCCCATGTCATGTCTAGAGTTTCATATGTAAATGTTACTATGATGATAGGAGAAAAAAAAAATCTTCATGTGTTTAAACTGGCACCGAACGAAATTGCCCAATCGGTTCTGCTTTGTGTCGGGGAGGGGGGGCCTCCGAAGGCTTTTTACCTGCAGAGATTTGTGACCTAATCTGATTGACGCGCCTGATCAAAAAGCCCAGCATAAATTGCCGGTGCCATTAAAGTTGATTAGATGACAACGCAGGCATCTCCCAGGCCTGTCGTAATGCCCCGCATGTTTTGTGTGCATTAGGAGCTTCTAAACACGCTCTCTGTATCGACGACTTTGGTCCTAATCACATCAGGCCGAGGGAGGAGGGAAAAGGGAGGACGCGGTGCCCTTAACCTCAGTGCCTGTCGGTCTGCATGCTCGCTGCAGGGACGCGCCGCAAAGGCCTCCCTTCGGTAATGAGGAAAAATGCGTCAATTTGGCCTGGGCCCGTGCGCAGATTGAGAGCCGGGCGGGTGAAGGTGCACCCACTGAATCCTTTTTCCTAATCAAGGACGCCATCGGAGAGGGTCTGCGGTCGCTCGCTCGCTCCCTTGAATCAGCGGCATTCCTCCCCGCAGCCCCCTCAGGGCCGAGCCGCCTCTCTCTCTGCCTTCTGTTTCACCTCATCAGCAGAGTTCACGCGGGGGTCACGCCCCTCCCCGCCGTCCCCAAAACACTGCATTCAATGCGATACCTCTCGCATCCAAGGACTAAGCACAGCAGAGAGGAAACGTATGACATCTTGATGCCTACCTGCGCTTTGTCACCTCGCGGGCTCATCCCGCTAAGTGCCTAATGCTTGCGCACGCAAAATACACGTCAAAAGCCTTCTATTTATTGGGAACCCCAGATCATTGCCTACTTGTTTGACCGCTTTTGTGGCCCCCCTCTACAGCAAAGTGATTTTTTTTTTTTTCCCCCACAAGTAAGGATGTTTTTAAGTGACCGCTAACATTTAGGACATAATCAGGTACTCTCACAGTCTGTGTTAATAAATTGTTAAGACATGGAAAAAAAAAAAGCAGCTTTACTAAATTTGCATCCTATTACATAATATACATCAACCTGGAGAACAGTGACAACATTTAACTTCCATGTTTGGCGTCCTGCGGCTACAGTGAAAGGGCCTTTTCCTAAGCCCCCCCCCCCCCCCCCCCCCCCCCCCCCCACCTGCTGTGTGAACCGCTGCACTCACACCGTAGCATCCCCATCCTCTTCTGCATCCCCTCATCTGGATCTCTGCTGCTCTGGCGCGTCGTAGCGGGCATCAACGCCGCATTATGACCACCGTTAGTTTTAATGCGACGTATTAGCTGTGCCGCCCGAGCATTTCCTTCCATTCCTGATTGACTTTGGGCTCGACCGGAGTGGATTTTAATGAGAGTAGTCCCCAAGTTCCTCTGCTGCCGCCGTTGCCGCCGCCATCCGTCATCCGTCAGCCTTCAGTCTTCTGAGCTCGTAACGCCACGCTGAGCTGGCGTGAGCAACCAAATGAGAGATGCGGCAAACAGCTGGCTGCCCAATGCGTTGCCGCGTCGACTCTCAATGCCAATGTCGGTCTTTCTGTCTCGATTTAGCCATTTCTGTCACTCGTATCTCGAGCTCTCTGTCTCTGTTTCTCTACCTGTCTGTCTTTATCAATACAAACCTGTCGTTACGTTTATTTATTTATTTATTTATTTTTCTGAGAGCTTTTGTTGCTACTGACTCCACACCGCCTCCATTTAGCAAACACGCCACATCCGTCCGCTTGTCTCTGCGGCTAATTGCGCTCCACTAAATAGTTTATGGGGGAAAGATCGATACGTTCCCATCAAATTAATGTCAATAGCGGAGCTGTGGATGGTGCTAATTAAAACTCAAAAGGGGACGAAAATGAAGTCGTGCTATTGGCCTGAATAATTGATCGAGCAATTTATGATTGGTATGAAAGAGTGCAGCCGTCTGCTCGCAGATTTTTGATGAGGCCTTAATAACATGCATGAGAGAGCAGGGGTGAGTAAAATATGACCCGCGGGCCACATTTGACTCATTGTATTCTGTAATCAGCCCTGTTGAGGCTTAAAATTGAGGGTCTTGGAATATTTTTATTTGTTGCATTCCTTCCGCTGTTTCTCTGCAAATAGCCAAGGATTTACTTTGCAAATCAAAACCCATTTACTCGGATTCTTTTCTATGCGTGCTGCCCCCTTGTGGAATAATTTAAAACAGTCCCATTTTCGTGAGGTGACGTGTGGTCAGGTGACTCAGGAGTCTACTTTGAGCCCAAAAACGTGTGATGTTTATTGACTCAAGCATGTTGCACCTACTTCGCCATTAGTCGGGCTCGACCTCTTGAGACGAATGAAGAGCGAGCAGGCAGACGGATGAGGGGATTAGAAGGCGGGCTGCCGGCGGATAGATGAGGTGGGGGGAGCGTAATGGCCGCCGTTTGTTATGATGGACTGAATCGGGTCCTTTGACAAAGTCGCCCCTTCTCGCAACTCTGTATTTATAGTGTCCGCGGTCAGTCCATCCACAAAGGCGGGATTGTGATACGTTCACGCCTGCGTGACGCGCTCATCTGTCAGAATCGTACACCCGGAATGCAGGAGACATCACAGAGACTCCGGCGAGCTTCCGTAAAGTTTCATCTGCACTTCACGCGGTCCCGACGGCATCACATGCTGCATCCCGAGAAATAAGGCGTGCTTGGTTGCAAACAAAGCATTAGCGTGTTTAAAAAAAAAACCAAAAAAACATGAAACCCATTTAGAAGGAAAATCCACAATTGTTCCCATAGTGTGGCAGCTTTTTCCTTTCACTTTTAAGAGTGAGCTCCAACTGTTTTCGATCGCCGCTTCATCAATTTGGTGCAATTGCATTTAAAAACGACACTGGCTGTAATTCGGCGGCCACCTCCAGATTTCCTTCGCAAGGAAAGCACCGCGTTAACCCTTGGCAGGCTTCCCCACCGGGCGAACGCCGGGTGACGAATGATTGCGGAGGAAGCTGAACTTTGTTTTTGACACGCGGAAACGACACATCACAACCTGACCCCCGAGGCCCACCTTGGGTCAATTTCCCCATTTTTTTTTTTTTCCAGCTGAAGTCTGAAAAAAGACACCAATGTACACATTTTTTTTCCTCCCTCCGGGCGCTTCAATGCTAATATAAACAAGTACTTATTAGCGTGTTTGTCAAGTAGTCATGGATGTAAACATCACATTGAAGATGTGACTTTGCAAATCAAAGGGGTCGAGTCGGTGCAGCGTGAGCAGACGGATGGCTGCAGAGCTCAGCAACACTGTAAATGTATTGATCCCACTTCCCCAAAGCCTCGCGGCCATGTATTTAATCCATAGTGTGGAAGGGCTACATCGCCTTGATGACTCACCTCGGAAATAAAGATCACCCTGGAAGGAACCGGTGCTGAAACAATCACAAGACGAATTAAAAGTTGCAGGCAGCGATGAATGGGCGCTTTTTTTTGGGCCAGCCTTTAAAATAATCATCAAACATTGACACATTCGCCGCCTACATTGGATGGCATGTGCAAAAAAAACAAAAAAAGCTGCAATTGGGCGTCACTCCAGAGGACTTTCTTCGTGTCGGGGCTTGAAATGGCTGCTTCACCCCCCCCCCCCAAAGAAAACTTTTTGTTGAAGTTCGGGCATCAAGTCCCTGAGACTTTTTCAGCATTCCCTGTTATGATAGACATCTCACCCAATTGAGTGTTCATAATTGAAACTGGCATCGGGTGGGGCTGATTGATTGATTTGCTTTTTAAAGCCGAGTTATTCGATTACAACTTTGCTGCCATGGTCCAGCCACATTAGATGATGTTGGCAAAAAAAAAGCTTTGCGATTAGTGTCAGCCATCTGTCTGATTGGGGCTTGCTTTGGACGAATTCCCTAATAGTGGTTCCTTAAAGTGCAAGGCCATCCGGCCATTTTTTTTTTTTTTTTTTTTTTTGTGGTGTGCGACGATCGGGGTTGCTGATTCAAACAAGTCACCCACCTTGCCACCATCGTTTTAAGTCATGCCACGGAATGAATCGCTTTATGACTGTTACTTTATGTTTTCAGACTTTGAGGACATCCCCCTCACAGCCGCTCAAGACCTTGGCAACATCCTGAAGCAGGGTTACTTGGAAAAGAAACGTCGAGGTATCAGTAATGGAGGCCATCTTCTTTTAGCAGCGGAGGTGGGGGGACTTGACTCACATGACTTCGCTCAAGTCAGACTTTAGGACTTGTTTTTTTTTTTTTTGAGTCACGCTGTCAGATTAACTTCTAGTTGCTTTCTAATGGAGAGTGGATGATCCGTTTCATTTTTCATTTGATAACGGTTTTTCCATGCATAAGGGGACTTTGATAGCGTCAATGTCAATCAGGACCCTCCTATTTAAAAATGTGCCTATTATGATGATTTTTCAATTTTTATTTATTTTTGTGGGGGAGCGGGTTTTGCACGTCTGCTTCCCCCCCTGCAGATAAGCAACAGAAAGGCTCGTTTTACATCAACGACTACAGCGTTCAGCTCGTCAACAACCTGAGGAAAGACTCCAAAAGGAACGCCTGCTTCGAGCTGTCTGCTCCCGGACGGAAGACTTACCAGGTTGGTAATTCATGGCCATCAAATCTGATGTGAGGAAATCGATGTGATGCACTTATTGATGCAAAAAAAACGAAATAAATAATAAGAGAGTGTAATGAACTGGTTCCCTCCAAAATGTGACAAACTGCAGATTGAAGTGATAGTTCAGTTTCAAATGAGTATATTTTGGTTTCTCGCCAGTTTACGGCCAGCAGTGCTCAGGAGGCTCGAGAATGGGTCAACTACATCAGCTTTGTGCTCAGAGGTAAGTGGGCGGGATCAATTCATTTTAGTTTATTCACTGGATTTGGGATTTTTTTTTTATGTTGGTCTTTTGGGAGGAATCTGGATTTCAAAATGCATCTCCGCTGCTGTGCACTGCTTGCACTAGAAGCATGACTGCAAACTGTAGAGGAACTGAGTTGCGTAAATTGATGAGCTCATTATGGGGAAGAAATGCTGGCAGGGGGTGGGGGGACGTACTTTTTTTTTTTTTGCTATTAGGAAAAACAAAGCAAATCCCAAAATGAGGGCAGAGCAAAACTTGTCGAAAAACTGAATTTAAGTGACAAATCAGAAAAAAAATCTTCTGAGATTTTAATTTCGCACGCGCGCCATCTGTAATCCCACCTCAAAAATTAAACAAAAACCCATAACTTGCATGTCGCTCTTGTACATGAAGTCGAACCCCCCCGCGTCCCCCTCCTACTGAATTCCAGCTTACAGGAAATTGATTTGTAGCTGTTCTGGTTATCCTCCCGTGACATTGATTTCAGCTCGGACCTGATACCTCGTGGTTGCAGCGGCCCCCGTCGCCCGCAATGAGGCTGCTCGTCCATCTGGAGAGAGCCGGGGGGCCGCCGTGCCCTCCGTCTTGGCTAAAACAGGCTCGGGCTCGGGCCGCGCCACTTGCGGGAAGTAACGGACACGCAGCAGTTTGTCTTGCTTCCTTTTTTTTTTTGGGGGGGACGACAAAATGCAGCCCGATGATGGATGGGCCTCCTCAATTCGAAAAGCCGTACTACATCTTCAACATTTTTTTTTCCTCTCTTAAGAACGGGAGATTAGATAAGATCAAATGTTTCTAATGATCTAATCGAATCATATTGGAAACATATGTTCAGTATTGGGAGAAGCATGTTTAGTGTCGCCGATTTGGACGACCCCGAGACAATATTCGATCCATGTTTGTTATCAATAGAACCAGACTGCTAAGTCCCCCATATTAGAACCATATTTTCAGTACCCATAAAATGTTTTAAAATTTTCAAAAAAAAAAAAAAAAAAAGAAAACTCGACGCCTACGAGTAAACATTTGCTGCATATTTGGACAGAAAAGCGTCAATCATTTTGTCAGTCATTGTCATCGCTTCACAGTAAACATTTGAGACTTTCTGGAAGTGGTTATTAGAGCTTTGTGTGCAAAGATGAACTAATCGGAGCCAGATGGAGCCTGAAATCCAAACACAAGCTCTCTTTTTTTTTTTTTTTTGTGAACATTCCTCTTTCATCAGATCTCAGCTCCAGCACCATTCCCTTTGACGAGGACGAGGATGATGAAGTGGGCGACGACGAGGACGAGGAGGGGACCTACGACGACATTGAAGGGGCGAGCGGCCCGACCCCGCCCTGGCCCGCGGCCGCCGCCGTCACCGCCAACCGGGTGTCCCTCGGTAGCACGGGAAGGCGGGCAGAGGCTGACGAGGACAACGACAGTGACATTTACGAGGTTCTGCCAGGTATGGAGTCTCAACTCGGTTCTGTCGTTCAGAGGCATGCTCGGACATATAGAGCCCTTTTTTAAGTATGGAAAATTGTCCCCACTCAGAATAATATCAAGCGAATTCATTTGTGAATGCTTGTCTGTCTGCGTTTGGCTGCTGACGAGTCCCAACAAGTCCCGAAATGAATGGATAGATTGATCGATACTTCTTTCCTTTGTGTTGCAGCACATCCAATTAGCTGACGTTGCCAGGCAACAAATAGCCTCCCCCGTTTCAGCTCACAAAGTACAGTTTGGGATAAAATTGCCTAGCAACAGCAATTTAGTAGTAATGAAGACCCGTCTGGGATCTTAAAATAGTTTTGCAGCTCTGCCTGTTAAATCTGGCATAGATTGAAGGATTTGGTACATGTTTTAGGACCTTTGACCTTTCTGAACTATATTTTGCGACCCAGAAAACCGAATTTGAACAATTAAAAAAAAAAAAAAATGTTTTACCGTATTAGAACTACATTTTCCATTCACATATTTTTAATACCCAAACGATGCTAGAATGACATTTTAGTCATGAGCACAAGTCAGTGTTTACTAAGTTAGCATTCAAAAAAATAAATAAAAATTACAATTGGATTAGAACCATATGAGTCGTGCTTTCTCTGGCCAAGAAGCACACAAACATTTCACTGCTGACTCGGCAAATGCGGACAGAAGGACATCTTGTGTCCATCATTGTTTGACAATGTCGTGCATGTGTGTGTGTCCACAAATGATAGTTTTAATTAAAACTGCCCAGCAACAGCGGTTTTGTAGAAGTAATGAAGGCCCGTCCGGGAGCTTAAAATAGTTCTGGGTCTCGTCGTGTCAAATCTGGGATAGATTTGAGGGAAAACGTTCCTGCGAGTCTTTGCTAAGGGCACGTGCGGCCTCGTGTCCGGGAGAAGGAGGACAAAAGGCGCGAGCCGATCTTTTCGGGGCCATCGTCCATCACTGCTTCTATTAAATAAGATACATCAAGATTCGGTTTCACTCCCCGAGTACATTACCTTTGCCAAAATCTGCGCTGAGAGGCTGATCAGTCTTGTGTGTGTCACGTCGCCGTTCAAAGCCATCTGGGAGGAGGCACGGGGCCCGACCACAGATGGCGGATCGGATGACGGCCTCTTTCGTTCACATTCTCACCCCGTCACTTATCAATCACCGCGCGCCGCACTTTGCTCCCTCGCAGCCCGCGCGCGCTCATTGCTTTCCCTTCAATTCGTATTTATGGCCGTTTTCATCCTTGCACTTTTCCGGAGAGCTTTTGAAGGAACCCACAAAATCACGTCAGAGCCATAGTCGCACATGTTCACTTTTTCTCCGCATGATACCATTTCGAGTATTGAATCTATTCTCGCCGACACTGAGTACCGGTGTCTCTAGTACTAGTAACACAATGACAAAAATTGTGAACTCTGACCTTTCCTTCTGACGCAGATGATTGTATGCTGATGTGTCAAACTGCCACAGTATAATGCCAACTACTGCCGAGGAGGATTTACTCTCTCAGATTATTATTTTTTGCCTTAAGTATCGATGGATGGTATCGGCAGCCTCTGTAACACATCTGATACCTTAAAATAACACCTGCATCAGCCCGATATGATACCTGCTATCGATATTCGTCTATCCTTGGTGCCAATCGAACCATTTTCAAACCGGTTTATTAGTCCCCAAAGTACCCTGTTAGAACGATATTTTCGTTCCGTTAAACCAAAAAGAAACTTTTTTTTTTGTCCCCCGTGTTTATAATATTCATATAAATAACATCATTTTAGTTTTCTGTTTCGAGGAAAAACTGCTGACTCAGGACAAAGAGACCGCAAAAAAAAAAAAAAAATCCAAACAGCAAAATTGGACTAACAAACTTGTGTCACTCATTGGCATTGTGTGACATTGTAGTGCGTGTATGTTCTTGTGTGTGTGTGTGTGTGTGTGTGTGTGTGTGGGTGTGTGTGTGTGTGTGTGTGTGTGTGTGTGTGTGTGTGTGTGTGTGTGTGTGTGTGCGCGTGCGTGTGTGTGTGTGTGCGTGTGCGTGCCCTTCTCTTCCTGGAAGCACGGGTGCAGCTTGCTGGCAACGGTATAGTGTTGCCTCGCGCTGGCGTGGCTGTCATCCGGCGAGTGTTGACGATGGATGTGCGGAGCAGACGACGGTATCACTGTGTCCCAGCTTAGCCCGCCGGGTGCGACCCCCCCCCCCACCCCCCACCCTCTCTCCATCCACTCCCTCGGCCAATGAGGCTCGGCAACATCCTCTTCTTCGTATTGATCGTCACGTGGGCGGGCAGTCTGCGGCGAGAATCACAATCAACCTGCGCCGCATTCACATGAATCTCACCCTGACTCCATTTTATACATTTTTTTTTTCGTAATGGCTCTTTTATTGTCTCCTTCAATGGATGCACATCAGCAAATGTTAGCATTGAGCCGCGTCACGTTGATGCTCCCTTTTTAATGCCACCGTACAAGGCCGCTCTCCAATCCAAACCGTCGATACTCTCGTTTGTTTGCGATTACGCACAATTGAATGTATGCCGATATTTCAAAGTGGGTGTAAGCATTTGAAGATTTTCATGACTGTTAGTTTTACCTCATATTCCACTGAATTAGATTCCTAGACTATTTATCCTAAAAAGAAAAAAAAAATGCAGTGCTATTTTTCTGCTTTTTGTGCTTTGTATTTAGAAAACTGGCCACTGTTGTCATTGTGGTAAAGATCTCTTGCAAATCATTTAAAACACACCAAATGCAAAACAATGCAACATTACGGAAAGAATGAAAACAAAAAGCCCGCGAATGCCACAGAAATAAATGGGCCATCTTCATTTTCTTAGATGAGGACTTTCCAGATCCTCCCGCCGACTGTTTGGAGTCGCCCAGCAAAGCAGGTGAAAAAAAAAAAAAATCTCAGATCTGATCAATTCGTTTAATGATTTAAAAACAATAATAAATAAAATAAATAATAACACACTTTTGCTTTCCGTTGCGTCCTTAGCAGTTTTGGATTATGCCAACTACTACCAGGCTGTGTGGGACTGCCAGGCTGACGCGCCAGACGAGCTGTCCTTCCGCAGAGGAGACCTCATCTTTATTCTCAGCAAGGTCTGTCCGCACTCGGTCGTGTGTGTCTCGTGTGTTTTATTTTGAAGGCTTGCGCTCGAGCCAACTGTATAAAACATGTCGAAAACGAACTCGAATTAGGCCTACGGTGAATATATCATTTGTTTTCGTCTGTGTCCATTCATTTCGTCCACGTGCCTTCGGGCTTTATTTAAAATGTATTTATTTCCGTATTCGTGTTCAGCCGTCAAGGAGGAGGATGTAATTGTAGTTTACTTTTTTTACACAATACTAAGACTATTTTTCAGATCTTTCACTCAACAAATACCCTGTATAGGAAAATAACTAAAACGAATGCCAAAAAGAAACTAAAAGCATTTAAAAAAAAAAAAAAAGCGAATAATTTGAATTGCGGCTCAACTAGCTGTCAACGTTTGGCCACGCGTGAAAACTAAAAGCATTTAGGCGCACATGGCATTCGCCCGCATCGCTCCGTGCGCCGTGGCTATTAGCGGTGGCATTTTCACTGTCAGACAGCAGTGAAATCCCCTCTTAGAAAGCAATGAAATTCGCTGCAAGAGACCCGTGAAATTTCTTATTATGGCAGCGACATTCCCTACGGAGCTGGTGAGTGCCAGACAACTTGGCGGGGGCGTCGTTCTCCTCACGGGGCTCGACGGCGAAGTGGCACGGCGGCGCTGGGTAATGGTGCCGTTGCTCATTATGGCGGCGCCATCTCGGGGGTTAATCGACACTGCCAGCGGCTTCTCTCTTCCTTCCTTCCTGCTTGGCGTCAACTGCAGGCCGTTCCCCTTCTCCCGTCTCCCTGCAGCACCCCCTTCTGGAAATATGCCCCGCCGTTGGAACCGGCTTGCACTCTCTTACGTCTTGCTCCCCCCTAAAATGATCACCATCGGTGTGTGTGTGTGTGCGCTGTATCTCAATTTGAGGAAATTACGGAAATGCTTCACACAAACACAAAACAAATCATCGATAATGGACGTCTCTTCCAGGGGTTCACCTCAAGCCACCATCCGAAATAAATACGAGGACCGGTTTCATCTTGAAAGTCATAAAACGGCATCGGTAATGATCTCGTACGTGCAAAACAAAGCCGCGCAAGTCTCTCTCATGTCCAAACCGCGCGCGCGACTACACCTTTTAATCAACATTTAAAGACACTTGAGGGGGTTTGCTCTGCGGCTGACGTGCGAGCGGGCGAAAATATGTTGGCAGCTCCTCCTGGCACTGCCAGATGGATGAAACGGGCTTCTGCGGTGACATTTTCAGCCAGTCAGCCGCTGCTGATAAGCTGAAAATGTCAAAACGGCGAACTTACATTTGTCTCTTTGATGTGCTAAATAATAATGCATTTTATTTTGGGCAAAGTCGTAGAAAGCACATGAACCAATATAACACAAATAAAAATAATTGTATATTTATTCGAACCAAAGTACTTGTTTCTGTTTAAAGAGGCCTGTTTTTAAAAGTGACTTAAAGGGCAAGTCAAGTCAAACATTTTCTTAATATGAATTGAGCAGAAAAATTCACCAGTTTTTATCCATCTAAGCAGCGGCCATTTTCACATTAGACCGCTCTGTGCTGTCGACTGAAAATGACAAACCTGCGCCTCAGGGAAAATGTCAAAATGGCCGCTCCCTGAGATGGACAAAAGCGGGTAGATTTTTTTTTTTAATCTTTTTTTTTTTTTTTCATATTCCACAAGCACAAGATTAGTTCTGTATTTAGACATCCATATTTCTGTCCCGAAAAGTTTCGTCAGGATGTAAAAGCATCTGCGAATGGCTGACGTAAACTCCAGCCTCAAGTCAAAGTTCACTTTCATGCGTGTTTTGGACGATGCGCTCGTAAATTGCGTCCAGACAATCTCCTGTTGTCTCCTAAGTGTTTGCTTTGATGACCCGCGTTCGTATAACGCCCCCGCTGAATAGCACCACGCCGATTATAGCCTGGAATCGCCTATTTACTTTAACGAGCCCTCTGGGAGGACTTCCCTGCGTCTCGCGCGAGCCGTCGACTTTTACGGCAGCTTTCCGAAGAACCTTGACCTCTTACGGTGAAATACGGGCCCCGGGCTTGGGACTCTAGTCCGTCGCCTATAAAAACTGGGAGCCACACACGTGAAACGAGCGTAATAAAAGCTCATAAATTGCAAGGCGGATGGGGGGGGGACGTTTGTCCGCGCTGTTATGTCAACACGGAGCATAATTACAAGGTAATAAGGACACGCGCGCTAAGTGCTAAATCAATGCCGCTAACAACGTGTTGCGTTGAAGACTGAGTGTCGGCGCTGCCGAATGGACCCGCGGTTGTCCCGTGGCTGTGAACCGAGCGCAACGTGCCCGTTGTACGCAAGACCCTCGTCCATCATTATTGATCCCTCGCTTACTGTAACGTGTGCACATTTTTACTGTATGCGTGCGTGCGTTGCATGTGCGCGCGCGCGTATCAATGACAAAGTAAATAAATTAGGAAGCTCACAACTCATGTGAACGCCATTAGTTGGGAAGAATTCATCTCTCGGTCGCCATGTTGGCCCGCCGCTGGTCCCTGATGCATGTGACGCGGGTCATGACCAGATCCGTCATGGAGATCTTTAGCGCCGGCATCTCACAGAAGATCAAGTGCGATTTTCATAACGTGTGTCATGACTGTGTGCCGATGTTAAAAAAAAATTAAAATGACATGATACGACACTGGGGGCGGGAATATAGATGTAGCACGCATACAAAATGAAGGCCAGGTTGATGAATAGCACCAATCAACAAATTTTAATGGCATATTTTTCTTGATGATTTTTTTTTTTGCGCTGATTCAGAATCCCCTTTTTTTCTTAGCAAAAATCATCCAGTTTATTAATTTTTTTTTCTCTCTAAAGTTAGATACAAAATGACAAAGTATTCTTAAAAAAGTCAAATGTTGTTCCTCTAATTCATATCTTTATTGCTGTAAAAGTTGAGTGAATAAAAAAAAGTTTGATTTTTTTATTCATCTGTTCTCTGAATTTTATTTTGCCAAATACCAGAATCCACCTAAAAAAAATCCAGATCACTTAAATTAGTATTTTATGTTCTCAAGTCAATATACAAGGAAACACACACAAAATACTTTTTTGTGGCCACAAATTAGTTCCAACGTGCGCAAATAATATAAATTTGTAGCTACAAAGAGGATATAATGTGTGCACAAAATACAAATGAATCCTATTAATGACATTCATTGTATACCTTGTTCATTTATGCCCACAAATTTGTTAGTATAATGTGGACAAAATCTCGTACTTTTGGGCCACAAAAACATAGCTTATGGTCAGAGAGAATGATGCTGATGAGACATTTTTGGCGAGTGGTGGCAGTGACAAGGCAGCGAGTGCAGACAAAAAAAGAGCAAAATTAACAATCGTAATGATAATTTTTTTTTTTTTTTTTTTTAATGTGACCAACAGCCATGAGCGTTTTGGAAGACTTTTTCCTCCAAAAATATCGCTTGGCCACTAATCACTATGATGTAGCCACAAAATGCTCATTTGTGCTCACAAATGAGCACTTTGTGGCAACAAATTAGCATTTATTTTTTAGGCGCGCACGTGATGTCTTGATTGTGGCCCCGGTTTCATTTTTTTTTTTTTCCCCCCCATCATGTCAAGCCTGGGCCACCATAGCCCGCCGCTTCAGCCCCGATTGATTATTGATTTACACGCGGTTCCGCTATTGCTCGAATTTGTCACACTGGCTAAAGGGCTGTTGTTGTTTCACATGTGCCCTTCGCTACAACATCAGCTCGTCCCTGCATTCTGCCCCTCTAATTTATGTGCCCGGCGACGTGGGCTCCACAGGTCAGCTGTCACATTCCAGTATTCCCACGGGCGCTCATGGAGAACGGCGGGATGGACTGGGAGGCGATTTATGGTGCAAACCCGCCTCTCCTACCTCTCCCCGTTTTTTTTTTTTTTTTTCATCGTCGTGTCTCCCCTCTTCCTCAGAGCTGCGGCCAATTGGAGCCCGCGAGGGGCGAGCGGCACCGACCAATGGCGGGCCAGCTCCAAAGTGTCCAGCTGCTTGTCAAAAGAGACGAAAGCGCGTGGACGGCAGCGACACCTGGTGGCGCCTTCCAACAAAATACTCAAAGGGGAATCATGACGTGGAAGGGGGGGAAAAATGGCGGAGTCGTTTTAAGTTGAGAAGATGCAAAAACAAGGAAGCGCACAAACAAAGACACCGACAGAGATTCACATGGACGTGCGGATTATATCGACACAAAAAAGCTTAAGGTAGATACACAAATACACATTTGCATCGAAGGCAGACCAGCGTGCACACAAAAAAACCACATACAGGACGTGTGTGCAGACACACACACCACACACACACACATACCCTGAAGGAAGGGTCTCCAGCAGGTCAAGACACACACAAAAACTCGAACCCAAACTTGAAACCGGCCTTTTTTTTTTTTAAACCCTAAGCCTGGCTTGAAAACACAATTCCCCGACCGCATCCCATTTAAAAGCCCCAACTTTGCAACGCTCTATCGCTGCGTTATTTCGAAACCCTTAACCTCCCTCTGAACCCCAACACTTGGCTCGCAGATCCGATTTTGTGACCGTAACACTTTTCTTGACAGCACTCTTGACTTTTATTGAAATGGATGCCGATGGGAATTTGTCTGCCGCTGTGTATGACAGTCCGCTGGAAAGCTCGCAGGACTGATGCATTGCCCAAAGAGGACATTTCCTGCATTTGCCAGATTAAACCGCGCCCAATAAAAGTACAGTCATTTGAATCGATCAGTGTAAATCGAATCAAATGAAAACGTTCCGTCGAAGCGCGGCTCTTCCCGGGGGCACGCGGCGCCCCACGAATAGCGGAAAAAGGTACCCACGATTATTTCTCAATTGGAATTATCGTTAAGATTAAAATTCCTGAACATGCCGCAAACAACCCAGGCAGGCAAAACTTAACCTCCTCCCTGGCATCCAAACATCTTAGAACAGTCGCCTACTTCTTTGACACCGATGACTAATCGCATGAGCCCATAAGGAACTGTAATTCATAGCTATGACGTCTCGGGGAAAAAAAAAATGCTGCAGAACTGTTATTTCATAAATAGGACAAAATATATTCTATTTTATGATGATGAAAACCTAAAGTGTAAGAGGAAAAAAAAAAACAAAAACAGATTCAGAATCAGCGTCAATCAAAAATTCCCCCAGTACAGTTTATGTGCATTTCAGATGAAAACATTTTGTCAAGAAACTGTTGAAATCTGCTTTCATGGAAGAAATCGGAGATTTTTTTTTTGGACTGTTTCGAGGCTGAAAATTCCCACATACCGAAGCTCTGTTAATGCGAATGTATCAGAATATTTTCTGATTAATTCAGTAATCGATGAGTGACAATTAATCAATGGATTTTGCGAGATCAACTTGCTCACGGCGTTCTTACATATCATACAAACTCGCTCGTAAAAAAAAAATCAAACCCGTTCATGTCGTCTCCCGGGCGCCGTCAAAAGTCAAACGTGGGATACAAAAGAGATGCTGAGGTCGCCCTTTCTTTCCCCTGCTCTGTCACACAGCCATTTAAGGACCCCCGCTGCTATTGTGGCCATAGACACCAAGCAAGACATCCTATTTACCACCCCGAGTCGCAGGGGGTGAGTCTGGGGTCCGGGGTCACGCAGGAGGCAACGGTCACCGTCCGGTCAACTACAGTAGGTCATTTATTCAGGCTGGGGCGAAAGCTCGATCCATTCCGGTTAATTATTATGAATGTAGTGGGGGGGGGGGTAAACAGCAGTCATCATTACAGCCGCTTGGTGGCGTACACAAATGCTCTTTAAATGGCCATTAGCTTAAGCAGCCGCGCGTCGTCCCAAAGCCCCCTCTCCTCTCTCCCCCGGCCCCCCATTTCATCCCGTCGTGCCGAGATCTTCTCCGAGCTTCCCCTTCGTCTTTCCCAACACTTCACCTCACTAATTAAAAGGCCTCTCGGAACAAAGAGCGATGCTAAGTGGCCCTTCGGATGTGCAGAGGTGCGCAAGTGGCGTCCATATTTCTGAAATGCTTCTGCACCTCGTGTTTGGATACACGGTCAGCCGCGGTTTATTGTGGCCGATGAGGTGGCAGAACCATTTATAAAGGCTGAAAATCACGTGTGCGCGCTTTTTTTTAATAGGCATGGGCGTATAATGACACCAGGTGTCAGGGTAATCATGGAGGCTGCTGATTCCAGTCACTGATTAAGACAAAAAAATAAAACATCCTCCTCGGCGGTAGATCGTGCTAACAGTTTGACACCCGAAAGAAAGGTTTTGTGCACAATTTTTTATGACGACAAATGAAATTTAATGTCAAAAATAAATTGGTCCTCAGGATCGGTGATGACTCGGAGTGAAGGCTCGTAATGGTCTGAAAATTGCGGTGCTTAAATGTGTTGAAACAGTTCTTCTTCTTCTTCGAAAGAAATTCAACTTTCGCGAGCAGGCCGCCATCCGGATTGTACCTGATTGCAGGTGAAAGGGGGGGGGCATCTCCCTGCCTGCCTGCCGAAGGCCTCCTCCATGTTTCTTTGTTCGCGTGATGGAGGAAGTGCAGCCTCCCCGAGCGTGGGCTGGGAGGACGACGACAAGGAGGTGTGCGG
>NW_017805837.1:298698-299504 GCF_001891065.2 Hippocampus comes | reverse complement strand
GGCGTGTAGCATCCTTAAATATCACGACACATCCAGTAAATAGAAGCCATATGGCGTACAAACACAAAAAATAACCTTTAACTACTCTATCATGCGTAAAATATTAAGAGACAAATATTTGTAAAAACGCGAGGAGGAAGGCGAGGCAACAAACGGCAGCGCCGGCGATGACGCCACGCGCTCACCTTCCTCCTGGCGGTGAGCAATGTGCCGATCAGGGCGCCGCCATTATCCGGGTAACCAACCCCCCGCCGCCACCCCAACCTTCCGAGTGGTAAATAAAGGACGACGGCGGGCATACTGCTGCTGTTGCCATGGCAACTCCCTCCTCCCCGCGAGATCGTTCCCTCGACGGCGGAGGAAGGAGAAGAGTCACCGGGAGGTCACAGAGTCGAGGCGCCGCCGCCATACCGCGGCGCTGTCGGGGCCGCGGTATGGCGGATGGATGTTCTCAGATTTTTACAGTCATTTTCAAAAAGGGGAAGTCGAGTCCAAAACCTGACCAAACCCAGAAAACAACGTGACAGTTGTGACCTGAGCTCTTTGGCCCTGTGATGTCATTCCCAGTCAACAGCAGGGGGCGCTATAATGTCAAAACAGCCTGCCGACCTGAGGTGGATAAAAACTTTGCTGCCTATTTCATGGTCCACAAATGGAATATTAATCAGAATGATGTATTTACACTGGTGCGTAGAACTTTTTTTTTTTTTTCTTGGCTTCCCTTTTAAGAAACATTTTTTTGTAAATTCAACTATTTTTTCATTGACTACAAAAAAAAAAAAACGGAGTTGAGCTTGGTCATAATG